>NC_092689.1:26707695-26877695 GCF_964275005.1 Diadema setosum | reverse complement strand
CGGACACTCGAAGTAGTTGACAAGTGTGGTCCTGGTAAACAAGTTGCGTTTGCTTATCTATCTCGTTAGCGCATCGTCACATCGCATTAAAGGGAAACACGACGCAAATTGCCCTCTCATATTCATAGCGAGTAAAGGCCGCCGTTCTCAGGCAAACTTCCCATACTTTTGACGGTAACTACGCATGACGCAAGGATGGGTATTACTTTAGAAGGATACTTGGATAAACTTACAAAACATTAAGAGATTAAGGGAAACATTTCTGCAGAATGTAATGATTTGACGATATCTATATAATTCAATGTTGGGCTAACTTGTTCGCATTTTACGTGTCGACAATAAAATTGCCATCACGAGCACGTTTACGAGTCCATTGGACAGGCAGAGAGCAATACGACGTTTTCATCTTCAGAAGATAGATCTACGTTGAACACATTACTGCTTTGAATCTAAGAGTTGTTAGTTGGCCAAGAAGACTTTATGCAACTTATTTTCTCTGGTAGATTTAGGTCAATACCCTACAGAGCCTAAAGCTATCAACTGCGCGATACATTCGTGCTTCAAACTAGTCGGCCATCGTCATTCTAACTACACGGGGGAGGCACTACTAGCCATGGAACGGGTTTCTAGAAGCATGTTAAAAACTGGATAGCGAAAATCCTATTCGCAATCTACAAAACAGTTGAAAAGTCTCAACATCACACACGCATGGTGGAACGTCATTGCATGCCTTAAAATGTTTCTTGCTATTATTTTCTTTTCCGCAATTTTGATGCTCGAACTTCTACGAAAAGGCGAAGTGTCCAGGCATCTATACATTGGTCGTCATCCCCGAATATCACAGATAGCAAGCTATAACTATACTAACCATCCTCGGATGTTAGATGAAGGAAAAAAATACATTCAGGTTTGGCTTACCTTTGATATATGAATAGGTGTGTTAAAATCCTTTCCACCGGCGAGCCTGAATCCCCATGGGCCTGGCCCTGGGATAGTGACGTCCATCATTTGAGTCATTCTTTAATGTGTATTTTTAAAAATTAAAGGAAAATACAAAATTTGATGATTACTAGGAGCTCCCCCTCACAACACAGGACGCCTACCACGGGCCTGCGAGTCGGCCGCAGAGCGGTATACCACCAATAGCACGAAGTCGGACACAGGAGAAGATACCAGAAAGACAGTAGGGGTCGTGTGGGAGCTCTGGTATCGATAGAGATCTATCTGGTCAGAATGGTACGTGGGTGGGGCAGCGGCCGATTTGCACGGGCTCGGCGTTATCTTCCATCGCACAAGACAGTTAGTATAACCCCCGTGTCACACATGTGCCAGGGAGGGAGGGAAGGATGGGGTACTCACGTTGCCTAGCAACTCATGTAGTTCTTAGCTATTACATTAAATAATGTCATCGGATTTGGGAGGGACTGCTGGATGTTTTGATAAATGGATGATCGAAACTATTGGAACACGATTGAAAAGCGATGTTTTTATTAACGTGTGTTCTCAAGCGCATTTACGAATACATCGAAACGACGTTAAAATCTTGTGAGGACGTAATAAAGATTGTAATCGATTTACTCGATGATAGCTAGTATTACAGACTTATACTGACTTGTTAAAAATATAATTTAACTGAAGGCTTCTAAGAAACATATCCGGTCTTCTTTGAAAGTGAAATAGAATTCTCATGAAATTGATTGATAGGAAGACTTGATTCGTTTGTAATAGCGGTAGCTGAGCCAGTATCCAGTCAGTTTCATTGCGCTTTTCATCACAGTAGGACATACAATTTGATTAATTTCATGGTAGTCTAGGACCAAGGTTAGTAACCTCATAATCTAAGGCAGTATGATTCACATTCACAATCGATCTTTGAGCAAGTCCGCTATTGCGATGTTAGCCGGTGTAGCAGTCCGGCCTAACGCAGCTATCCAGGGCCTTCCCGAAAGCCAAGCAGCCCGCCAACCCATTTTGACCATAAATGAATGCCATGAATGCGAGGTATGCAGCAGACGACTCGAGAGTGCGGACATCGGAGCAAACCCGTGGCGCGGGATATTATGTTGGTGAATAGTGTGCTGTGGAGTGATGCACAGTGTGCTTACACTCAATGACTCGAGTCAATGCCTTGAGCTATTACATGGAACTATACCATTTGGTGCCTCATAGGATTACTACACCGCTTCATACTAATGGGGCATGTGTGTGATGTGACTGCAATATGCGGGCCTAACAATGCATAGAAAAAGAGAGATTGATGTGGACAAGATCACTAAGTGACTAACAGCAAGGCAGAAAAAATAAGAGAAGAGGACGTTATACAGGACTTTAAAAAAGCACTATTTGCATCATTTCGCCGTGTGGGAAACTTGAAAATGAAAGTAACTGATTTTACTGTGTGTAAACTGGAAGAATTTGATGCAATTTGAATATACGACCATGTTGATGAGTATCAAAACATTAAATGATTACAACAAAAAAGCCCTGTCTGAGTCCACGTCAGGCTTTCAGGAATGTGTTCATGTTGAAAATTTATGTGAACTATGCTGACTGAAAATTTGTTGGTTCATTATTTATTGGGAGACAGTTTAGGAAGAGATGACAAATTACAAACATACTTCTCTTTGTGTTAATCTGGAGCAGCACAAAATTATCATGAAAACATCAAACTTCAATGAGAATAGTATGTAAAAAGCTAGCTTGGTAAATGAGTACATACATGTATATGCACAAAACGACAAGTCTCTGGGGTGAGAAGTCCAGCAATATCTTAAGTGGCATATTATATTCAAAACCTACTATCTTAATTTTAAACATAGAAAATACTGATTTACGTTTTACAACATTACATTGACACATTCCAAAGCATTAACCCATGTACACACCTTACAAAATGTTTTACGGCTCCTGTGCTTCACCTAGATAAGGTGAAAGCTACGTAAGCAACATTTAATTACAGAAATATCATTGCTACAATGGACTCTTGTAAAGAGTATTGATACAATCATATAACAAACTCCAGTCATAACAAAGCAATATCTCTGGCCACAAAGTTTTAAATTTCTTTGCATTTTATCATTTTCGTTTTTATACCCTGATGTAATGGAATGTCAATGCAACAGAATGATTTCATTTGCATGTAATAAGTAAATAAATAAAATATATATTATATGTGTATATATATATATATATATATATATATATATATATATATATATGTATATACATATAATATATATATATATATATATATATATATATATATATATATATGAGTATACATTGAATACAAAAATGTATAAATGCCATTTTCAAAGTTAAGTGAGGTAATCATCAAACGGTGAAATATTAAATCTTTTCAGTTAGATTGCACTCATTGAATAACAAGAAATACGTTTGAAGATATTTCTCAGCAGCTTCAATATATCACAATAGATATATATTTCTTTTTTTTTTTTGCATTTAAACTCTTCAGAGAGAGTGAGAGAGAGAGAGAGCATGAAGTTACCTTGGCCATGTACCAGTATATGGGCACTGCATAAATGCAATAGGAAGGAGGAGCTGGCAGATGTAACAATAGTTCACTTTGAATGCCTTAAATACCAAGCTTACAACCTTTTAACCCTAAAAGGGCCGGGGGGGGGCGGAATCCGCCCCCCCCCCTCGACGTTTCGCGCAATAATTCTGTTATGCGAGAAGGCCTCGTCGCGAGGCTTCTTGACTTTGTTTGTTCAAGTCTCGCGCAACTTTTGAGACCAAATTTGCGACGTCCGCGCGTACTTTTGCGAAGCCACGCCCATTTTTGTAACGGAATGTCGCCCCAAAACGGGCACAATTTTGTGATTTTGTGTACATTTCCTATGGAAAACAGTGCTCTGTCGTGAAAGTCATAAAAACCTGATTATTTTTACAATTAATCACTTTCATTGATTAGTTTTGTGCTAATTATGGTAGAAAAGTGGTCAGTGACAATTTCCAATGAAAAAACAAAGAAAAAACAAAAGTTGAAAAACAAAGAAATACATAAGAAATTCTGAAAACAATAAAATACATAAGAATTGAAATGAATTTTGGAAGTTTTTGTGATGTACAATCGTTGAATATGCTGCAACAGATTTACAGACCAAAAATTAGACTCTCAATGCTTTTAATTAGGCTAAAATATGATCTTGAGCTTAATTTGCATAATTAATTAATTAAAATTAGAAATTGATTGTTTCAAAAAATCTTATGACACAATCTTGTAGATTATGACGCAGGTCTCACGCATGCAAAATTTCATCGCGATCGCGCCACCGATGGCCGAGATCTCAGGGGGGGGCGGAATCCGCCCCCCCCCCCCCCCCTGGCCTGAGCATAGCCAAAAAAGCCCGGCCCCTTTAGGGTTAATGGGTCTTCTGGGCCTTTGGAATTCAACATAACAAAAAGCAACAAATTGATACAAAACTTGAACAAAATAATGGTCAAGGCAAAAAAGAAGACCCACCAAAAGGTTGAAAGCTTGACATTACAGGCATTGAAAGTGAATTAATGCTACGTCCGGTGGTTGCTCATTCCTATCACAATTACGTATGTTATAAACACACACAATATATATATATATATATATATATATAGTCTTTTACCTACGCAAACCCTTCGCACTTATATGATACACACACACACCATTGCATATTTACATAATGTATAAGCACTGTGCACACATATTTATTTTATTAACATTTTAATTTTTTCACACATTTGATGTATGACAGCTTTTCAGTTCACATGAAAAGAAGTACTAGCACCCAGACAATTCTTTTTCTTGTATGTGTGTCACTGATAAATCATTTATTGGAACATCAAAAATAGTTTAACAGCTTGACAATGTATATGTATGTTGGTACAACTGTACATTAAATAAATCACATTCGCATTAGTAGTACATTGTATCTAGATATGCTCTTGATATGGTATACACAATATATCCATAGTATGAAGACAGTACACAGAAGTTGTTATCAAAATGATCATGTACACCATGAGAGGACTAGTGCATGTTTAAGCCACTTTTCAATCTTGGCAATGGTTATACAATTGTACTACAAATTATATATTGGTTCTCATCATTTCGAATGCCTATATTACACATGACGACATACCTGATACTGGAAATACAGTGCACTCCCGTTATAACAGACATGGTTATAATGAAATTCGGGTTACAACGAAGTAAAAATTCAGGCTGTAACATTATCAGCTCTATGTATTTTTATTGTTTATTTATTCGGTTATAAAAAAATTTCGATATAACGAAAGAAAACTGCCGGTCCCAAGGATTTTGTGGTAACGGGAGTCCACTGGACATATTACCCACATCAATACAGTTTATCTCAGCCTTTGGCTCAGTAATAATAGCATCAGAATGTGTGCCACATGTAACTAACAATAGAGAGCAAATACATTTACAAGTCAACAAAATCATCTTTACAAATGACAACATAAATTCTGTATATATCCAACAAAAAAGGCAGGCATACTAAGTATGGTCTTTGGAAAGACAGATGAATGGACAGACAGACAGACAGACAGACAGACAGACAGACAGACAGGAAAACCTTATTTCATCAATCTTAGACACATAAATAATCCAATCATTAGGATGTCCCAAAGTAACTTTACCATGCATTTTTTCTGATCTTTTACCAGGACCTTCATATCAGGAGTAGATAGTAAATCATTGGTAAAGCTCTTGGTACAGCACTGTGGATGAGAATTGCATGATAATGGTTTCTTTGATGACGAAGATGAAGATGATGATATTGATGATAATGAAGATGATGATGATGATGATGATGATAATGATAAATCAAACAATCATATTTTGGTGTGTGTGTTTTTTTTAACCCATTGAGGATAGACTGATTTTGCTATAACACGCATTTCCCACAGACATTGCCCGAGTATACTTGGGACTTGTCCTCAAGGGGTTAAGGTTTGCATTATGAAATGTTGCACTCTGCTGGTCTTCTATAGACCAAATAAATTCTTTAATGAATGAGTACCCATGTGGTCTTGAAACGGTCCTGGGAGAACAAGTGGTGTTTTTCGTGAGAACACTCATCCAAGAAGGAACGCATTTGGTGTGCTACCAACCAACAGGGCTAAAGCCTACTTGAGGTATCAAAGCAAGTCATGCAAGGCCATTGTGATGCAACTTGGATTAAGAAGATTAAATAATCCCCTTTCACCAACCAATTTGATTTAAGGAAAAAAAGGTAGCTGTTCAGATATCAACCAAATCGGAGCTAATGGCTCTCTAATCCAAGTGACAGAAATATTCTCATACTAATTGTTGATGAATGAAATTAAACTGAACAATTATTCAGTGTTTGAACAGCAGTCATGATAAAAAATCATGAGCATACATGGGGCAGGGTGCTACATAAGCACTTGCTTGATTGCCTGGGGCAAGTGAAAATCAAATTCAGGTAAGTGTTTCTGAACAATGAGGACAAATGCTTGCCCAAATTGGGCAAGCAAAAAGTTTTGAAGCCACCTTTTTTTCACTTATTCCCCTAACAAACCAAGAAAGTCAATCATACAGAAGACCAAAGATAGTGGCTGTTTAGTGATGCAACGCACTTTGAATCTCATTTCAGCAACTTTCCAACACTAACGTAAAGAAGCCCCAATACAATGCAACGGCAACACTTGATTGGACCGAGTTTCTTACTCCATTGTGTTTAAGCGTGCAAATCAATGTGTGCTGTCTATTCAAATGATTGTGTTTAATTAAGCCTTTAACTTACAAATGATTTTCCATATTACTTCCTTATATTTTGGACTTTCTTTTCGGGCAAGTAAAATTAATATCTGGGCAAGTGTTTCACAGCAAATTTGAAAATCTGCTTGCCTGACTGGGCAAACAAAGTTATGTAGCACACTGATATGTGTATACTGTACTTATTCAGGTGGGATTCAAACTAACAACCTCCTGATTGCCAGATGGGCATCATTTCCACAAGATTACTGAGCTTCCATCTGTTAGCCACAGACAAATCTGATCCTTTACGGGAGTATTAACTGCATATTAATTAAAATCAAACATTCTTGCTTCATTGCAAGAATCATTAATTTGAATATTTTTTTTTTTTTAATTTGGTAAATTAGAGCTAAGAGTATGAACTCATAAAGGGTTGGTTTCACATGCAACCTGATATACTCTTCAGTGTACAACGCACAGACAGGATTACTACTAGCCATCGCACGACAAGACTACCGTATAGTACAGGAGGACTAATGGTGGATAGGGGCAGTTCGATTCAAATTTAGCTATATCTTCTCTGCGAGGTAATAACTAGAACCTGTACTTTGTGTCCAGACCACCACATGATCCCACCAGCATGCCTGCCTTGCTTCTGCACAGCATGTTCCAAAACTAAGTGTTAATGAAACCTCAAACCTGGAATCACTTTATAATCCCCTTTATCGTGCAGTAGTTTCCATGAGGGTCTGTGGTATGGTTAACCCTAAAACAACGGTTGAAACCAAAAGAATATAAAACATGAAAATCTAAATTTCTTTTCGGTTCATATTTTGGTAGTTTACGCCATGCATAACATATGTGCAATTCATGGGAATTGCTCGATTGATGGCCTGAGATCACAGTATCCCCTCCCCCCTCCCCAGGTAGATTTTATCTGAATAACATAACAGTCAAATTTGGACAGGAAGAGGCAGACTTTGAATGAAGTGGGCTTGGGAAGTTGAAACTCATTGGATGGGAGTATAGAGAGTTTTCAGAAGGATAGAGTTGGTATCAAACTAGTTCCCCCCCCCCCAATCTTTACCGCTTTCAGAATCAAACCTTACTTGTCTTTCCTCATAAAATACCAAATGTGACATAATTACAGTCAATTTCCCATCTCATGAATGTATTTCAGATTTCACTATTTGTCATAAGTTGCTTATAAATAGCACCTTTGTAAAAAAAAAAAAAATCTAATGAGAGCAAAACACAAACCTAAACAACAACAACCAAACAAACAGACAAACAAAAGAAAAGGGCAAAAAGTGAAACGAAGAAGAGAAAGACAAACCAGCACCACTTTCATGGCTGTGGTTACCACAGTAATGATGTCAGGGGAAAAAACATTACTATTACTGCTCATTTCAGGTACATATTATGGTCTCTGTCACTTATGATCATCATCATAATCACTTGTGGTTTAGATTGAATGAATTATCACTGGTAATTAGAGTGTCATTGAAACTTGATGCAACTGAAACTATGACATATCATTGATGTATATCGAAAAAGTGTCTACATTTGAGACACAAAAGTGAAACATGAACTTACAGCGGTGAGGTCTCCTCTCAAACTGAATGAAAATGTTTCCTACAAACATAAATTACTGCAAGGTTATAACCCAAAGTTCATTACACATGATTGATAATGGCAACTATCAACACTTCCTCTAAGGTACCATTCATATGACAAAGTGTAGAACTGACATATACAAGACCTCCACTGGACATGAATGTCATGCGATAACTTACAATATAATTGCCATGGTACAAAAGGTTGCCCTTGAAATGAGATCATAACAAACAAAATAGTTACCTCTTCAAACATTCATGCATAGTTCAGTATCCTTGCATCTCCACATCTCCATTGCACATTTCATTTTCTGAATAATGAGTTCCCTTTGAATTTTCTCTTATGGGCCTCGTGGGGGCTCCCTCCGTCGTTCCTCCCTTTCTTGATGGCCGATCCTCCCATCCACGACGGCAGCTTGCGCTTTGTGCTGGAATGCTCCTGCCTCGCGGGGGAGGGCGCTCCTCCCTTGGGCGGCAGGTCGGCGCCTGTGAGCTCCGGCATCGTGCGGCTGCGTTTGATCTCGGCGGGCCTGGTCTGTGAGGTGTAGGCGGGAATGCTCTTCTGCTTGGGGAGCTGGCTCGGTTTTGAGGAGGTAGATGAAGTCAATGACGATGATGATGAAGATGATGACGATGACGGTGGGGAGCTGGCAGGAGGCCACGATCTCGGACTGGGACTGTGAGTGATGTTAGCTTGAGACTGATTGAATGAATGGAGGAAAATATTCAAATATCGCCATTAATACTTGTTCACATACCTCTTAGATCCCAACTACAAAAAGTGTACTAGTATACCATTTTATTGAGCTATATAGAAGAGGAAAATAGAAAAACAGTGACGTGGCACTGGTTTAAAGCATTCTAAAAGAAGTAATGGATCTTAATTAAATCATGGTAGACCACTGTATACGCCATATATTTAGCGAGTCTAAATTTTTGCAAATGAGGACTTCACGACAATTTCGTGAGTGGTTAATTTCGTGATTGTGGAATACAGTACTGAACGGAGAAATGTATACGTGTACTCCACATTCATATCGGGATCAGAGTCAATATTTTTGAGTCTTTAAATTCGCGAACAGAACCTGACTCGCGAAATTCGCGAAAATAAAAACCTCGTGAAATATTTGGCGTGTACAGTATTTAAAGCAAAAAGTCTTCAGCTGTGTGGTTGGTACAGATGACCGCACCTGTGAATATGATGATGATGGTGGTGGAGAGGATGATGTGTTGCCATCGGCAACAGGCACCTTGACAGGCATCCCATACTGCATCTGGAGTATTGCAATGACAAGCTTGATGTGGTGGTAGTCATACTGTGGTAGCAATTCCTTGATGGGGTTGAGTTTACTGATATCTAGAAGGAATTTGAAGGATACGTAATATATTAGTAGCTGGGGTGAAAAATATAAATCTGGTAGAAAATCTTTGCACATCAAATTCTGTCTGCTTTATTTCAAGCGTTGTGGTGACTAAAATTCAGTACTAAATCATATACCAATAACAAGATTTCTCTTAAAATGTTATCCTTTTATCATATTGCTCTCTTTACTATTGATATAATCATCATCATTATCATTATTACTTTTATTATAATTATCATTATCATTATCATCAAGACTACTATTACCATTATTGATTTCATTACAATTACCACTGATATGATTATCATTGTTATAATCATCATTAATATCATTTTCATAACTTTTAATACCTCCTTGAAAAATTTTGCAATGCTTCATAAAGTTTCAACATTACCATAACTTTCATTGAATAAAATAAAAAGACATAACACATAAAAAGCAATGTACTAGAGCTAACGTTTTGTTGCACTCTAAAAGATAAAATTTTCTTGAAGATTTTAACGCACTTATCTTGCTTTATGTAGCAATATCTCTATACAAAGTAATATCAGATCAACAGAAAAAAAAGAGACTATGAAGAGGTCAGCCTCCAAACAGCATGCTGCCCTCTATAGACTAAATCAAGTCAAGCTACCAACTCACCAGAATTAATGGGTGGGGCTCTGATGACTGACTCAATTTCTTTCTGCATGGCTGGGGAGATGCCGGCTACATACAGAGACAAAGAGTGACAGAAATTCCTCTTAATGTCATCAAGAGAATCATTGCAGCAAGGTTCCACAGCAAAATGTTTTTTTTTTTTTTTAGTTTTTCATTTATGTAAGTACCTCTCTGAAACAATATTCATTATCACAAGCTGTTATGATATTTTTAAAAAGATTCTTTTTTCCTCATAGCATTTTCTCTTTGATCAATCTGTAATTTTTCAACACAGACATGCAACTTACATCGTAAATTTCAGTCCATGACATAGAGCACAATAAACAAAGCAAATATTGAATGCAAACTACATTTAAAAAAAAAAAAAAATGCTGTTTCCTTGCACTTCCTCAGTTGTGGAAATACAGCTACGAAAAGAATGGTGGCTTTTGTGATGCAAGAACATATGTAAAGACAAACTAAAACTGTCACATCATCAAATCATTTGACTAAAATATGCAGCAGCACCATACATTGCTCTTCAATATAAATGTTTCTTCTATGCTTCTTCGACAAAAATCTTAAGTTGCCAAAGCAGAGTGACATTTTTTTTAAGTAACGCTACATATTTTGCAACAAGATGAAACATGAAACATATCCGTAGCTGACAATTGAAACCAACTAACAACCAACCATGCAAACAGACAAACAAAACCAGAAATGAAACAGTGTTTTACATGGGCACTGGTAGGGTGGGACAAACCTCTTGCAAAGTTGACAGGATATCCAGCTTGGATGGCTGCTGCAAGATGGCTCCCAACTGTAGACACTTTGAGCCCTCGGGCATTGGCCACTTGTTCCTAGAGACATCATCAAGACGAACAACTCAACTCAACAATCAAGATAAGCTTTGGGCATAGCAGTGAAGAGTAATGCCTCTATATTGGGAGTTTGTTACATGAACAATCGACTTAAAATGATGTTGAGTGATTTGATTAATTGAAGGCTTGAGGTAGACTGTGAGACTTCAATTATTGGTTCAGCACAGGTCACTGACTAACTCAGATGAAAAGACAGTAGAATACACTCTATAAGGCAAGTAAATGTCATTAAATATCCTTTTGATGTCCAACCAGCTCATCTAGAATTGATATCTTGTATCTGGAAGTCTTTTGATAGAAAAGAATAAATAAATGAAGATAGGGAGACAAAGGCAGAAAAAGAATGCACAGGCTAAGCCTGCAAAAAATATTATTCATTATTCTTGCTGATTTCATCAGTGCACATTACGGCATGATCTGTTAAAAAGGTAATATTGCCAGTTGTGGTAAGTTCAAAAGATGCAACAAATTTTACTCTTTACAGAACACATGGAAAGACTGCAACAGACAGACAATTAGTCAAACGGACACATATGTATGAATACAATGCAGACAATAACTTACATCTGCTCCATTCTTGTGGAACATGTATTATAACAACTTGTATTTGAAACTACTGCACTGGCTTTGCACGATGACATAAAATGCAAACCAAACAACATACTCACAAGTGTCATTCCTTGCTCATGGAAGAGATTGTAACTCTCTCTCACAGTCTCTGATATCTTGCCGACATTGGCACTGCGCTGGAATGAACAGCCAACAGATCCATTACTCGTTGAAGATTCCTGTTAAAGGATAAAATGTATGCCTGTCATAACAAGTATATAAAATAAATCGAACGGAGAAAACCAAAACTAATATCTAAATGCTGATAGGTCAAAAAAATCATGTTCCCACAAAACTGTGTTAGAAAACAATGAATGAATTAACTAGAAATGTCGCTATGGCGACTGGTATGCCTCCGCCATAATGCATGATTCTCCTAATAGGTCTATAGTACATGTGGACAATGTGTGATTACATTTTCACAAAATTGGCAAAATATCAAAATGACATGTTTGTCACAAATGTATCAAATGTTCACCTTCCTTGACCTATGTTTAATTGGATGAATAGGAGAGCATGTATTTGGGGATTTAAGAACTTTAACTTCGACTTTGACCCTTTCATAAGTTTACACACTTGAGAGATTTTCAAGGTATGGAGTAAAAGTGCAATTTCTGTATTGAACAGTAAATTGTTATCATTTTCATCTGTCAGGCAGAACATACATAAATATGTACTAAGTTTAAAGATAACTTGAGCCACTTCCGAGATATGGAGAAAGAAGTAAGTTCAGCACTTTCACTTGATCTTTGACCTTTTGACCTTTGACCTTCTTGGAAAAAAAAAATCCCAGAGAATATCTAGTGGGTTATACATGCATACATCAAGTTTTAAAAAAATAATCCTGCTGGCATTGCATAAATGTAAGGAAAATAGTAACATTTTGAAGTATTGCCCTTGACCTTTGACCCCTGACCTTTGACCCCACGAACCCCAAATTCCCTAGATAACCATGGCCAGTCAGTACATGCATATATACTTTGTTCCATAAAGATACCTTGAACAATTTCCAAGATAGAGAGAAAAAAGTGAAATATTAACATTTTACTTGACCTTTTGACCTTTGACCTTTTGACCTCATGACCCCAAACTTTTACCAGAGAATCTTACTTGGGTAATACATGTATACACTAAGTTTCAAGAAAATATCTTCAGGCATTGCATAGATATGGGGGAAAAAGTGAAATTTTAAGCATTTGACCTTGACCTTTTGACCTTTGACCTTGAGCATGTGCACCCAAAAGTTGATAGGCACAACTTCACCCCCTAATACACATACATGCCAAGTTTCATTAGGATACCTCAAAAGGTTTTGATAGTTACCCTGTCCACAAAATTCATTACGGACGGACGGACGGAAGGACGGACGGAAGGACGGACGGACGGACGGACAACCCGAAAACATAATGCCTCCGGCACCACTTCGTGGCGGAGGCATAAAAACACCTGATACAACCTTTCTTGAATGAATAGTATATAAACCAAATTTTAAAGAGAAAAGCAACACTTGGACCTAAACGCTTACAAGTCAAATAAACATGTGTATGTCCCCACAAAATTTGTCGAAAAATACTGAATTAATAAAACAAGCCTTATATAACTGAAGCAAACATTCCTACGAGGAAAGGCAAAACTGTACATGAAAAGCACCAGATGAATTTAGCATTTTACTGGCCTGAACTATAAACTTGCAGAAATGGGTCTAAAAGCTTTCACCTTAATAGTGTGTATATATCTATATCTTGTAGCAAGAGAGGAGAAAGGGGAACAATAAGTGGTTGAATTAGACAACTTTTCCATGTAAGCAACTATTTATTTATCTATTTGTTTTTTGGAGGGAATGTTTTTTAGTCTCACAGCACCATTTTAGATACTTATTTGCTGGTCAAATGCTGGTCAGGATACAGTAAAATTGGATATTTTCGCAAGGGCGATTAATTTTCATGCTCGGCTGCATCAGGTGAATTTCATGTGTTTTAATTCCACAGAATCCAGACATCCATTTGTAGAACATAATAACATGCAAAAATTTTAGAATGGTTTTACTTTTGCGCTGGTTTCTGGTCATGCGAAATGCGAAAAATTTTTCACTTTTTCAGTACATCGCAGTGTTCCTTCAAAAAGCAAGCACAACTACCAATGAATAAAATGCTTCAAGTCCACGACACAGTGTGTTTCTTGCAGCTAGAGAGTTTCTTACCGCTCTGTCACTGATGCTCGATGGGGCAGATGCTGGAAAGTTGTCCATCGTAACATTGTTCTCTGAGCAGAACTCCTGGATGGCTGCTATGAACTTCTCCCCAAACTTTTCCACCCTGGCCTGGGCAAAGCCGTCAATTCTCAGCATGGCCTTGATGCTTGCCGGTCTGTAAAAATCAAATGTATCATCATTTCAGTTTCAGTTCGATTCATCTTTTCATTACATGTGATTAGAGTTGATTTTCACTTTATTTCTAATCTTTGTTTTACCTAATGCACTGCTGCACTGCATATAATAATAATAATAATAATAATAATAATAATAATAATAATAATAATAATAATAATAATAATAATAATAATAATAATAATAATAATAATAGTAATAGTAACAATAATAATAATAATAATAATAATAATAATAATAATAATAATAATAATAATAATAATAATAACAATAATAATAATAATAGCAACAACAACAACAACAATAATAACAATAATAATAATTACAACTTATATAGTGCTTAATACTGACATTTCTAAGCACATCACATTGCTTTTCCATAGAATTGAAATTCTTCTTGCTTTAAAGTGCCATTATTTCATTATATTTTTCATGAGGGCTTTCAAAATATAGAAATGGCCTCTGACTTGATTCATTGAGGATTCCTTCTTTTTTTTTCTATTAGGGATGTCAAGTATCCAATTCACAGATGGAAAAAGACAACAGATGAAAAGATATTCACACTTCACCCTTTAATAATTTGCTAACTATATTGGGGTGGGGGAAAAGATACACACCAAACACAGGTACTGAAGCTGACATATATTTGAGATTCACCATGATTACCTAATTACTGCCAGATCCAAGAGGTTTTTGTTGTTGGCGACCATGTAGGGTGCTGCTCCTAGCTCTGATGCCAGCTGGTTACGGCGCTTCATCAGCTCAGAGTACAGCTTACCCTGCCGATGTTCGAGTAGTTCAGAGGGAAAGAAGATGAGCACTGAGAAGTGATACAGGGAGATGTTAAATTCATACTGAAATCATTATTAAAACACTAAAAATTACTGTATTCACTGATGATCTTATGCAGTGCTAAATTCACAGGAAATGACGCCAGTAACCAGGGCTGCATATCAACCCATTTTTTTGACTGGTCCGACCTGTCTATTGGACGGTAGGTACCCAGTTGTTCAATTTTTTACTGGTCCATTCCTGAAAAAGTTACTGGTCCAAAAATGATTTTTACTAGTCAGGGACCGTTGGAGCAGTGCCAGTGTGAAGCGTTGCAGTAACACATTAACTACATGGGAACTGACAGATGATAAGAAATATACAGCAAACAAGTGTAAGCAAATGCATGCTAAGTTTATTTGTGGTTGATATGGCTGTATTATGGTACATTCACTTGAAAATGATGCCATCAAATGGACATCCTATACATCATGCAACATGCAAATTTCAGGACAGGTAGCAGTTTGTGTGATATCAGTGGTGTAAACAAGTATATATCTCAGGAAACCTTGCTTAGAGCAACTTGCTGAAGTTTGGAAGTTTTCATCGCAGCATAGGTATCTCCATTCCCTCTATCTTCTTGGAAATGACATACGGATATCAGTGTCTGCCATGTTTGAATTTTCAAGAAATGTCCAAAGCTTTTGCAATGTCAAAGTAAAATAGCATCAAAAGTTTGAAATATTAATCATCAATCTCTTGACTGCCAGCTTTATCTTGCAAATGGAAATCCATGTCTCCAATAAGTCTACTGTAAAAGCTGTTATTTTCGCAAAGGTTTCATTCTCACAAATATCGTGCATCACTGTTGGGCTGAAAACTTACCAACACGTGAAAATATTGCGAATGAACAGGCATTAGTGCACTTAATACAATTGCCTCTATGTCAGATTGCGAAAACATCATCTTGCAAAAATGTCTGTGATCTCCTCATTCGCGAAAATAACAACTTTTACAGTACCTCACTATTTTCGTGCCTCTAATAAATGAAACTGATCCTGAAATGTGAATGACTGTGGGATTTCATCTCTATCTTACCTATATCATGTCCACATAGCACCAGCTTTACTGATACAAGAGTCTCTGCATTTGTCTGTCTCCTTCTTAATACCCTCTTACTTAACCCATTCCACGCCTGGGACTTTGGACAGTGTGTACAAGTCTAAGGGGTTTTCCTATGCCAGGTGGTACTGAAAGGTTTAAAATACCACTCACCTGCATCTCTTGTTCCTTGGGGTCCACCGGCTGCTGCGTAGCGATGACATCCTCCCCGCCAGCCCTCGTCCCAGCGCCGGTCTGGGCTGCTTGGTTCCAGCCGGCCACCTTCACCCTGGGTAAGATCTGGGGTACAATCTGTGGTAAGATTGTGGGTTTCACCCTCTCCGTTGTGGCTGCCTGCAGCTCCTTTGGAGCGAAGACGAATAATGTCATGAATTATACCATCGCATCAAGCCATTTCCAAAGTTCAGCTATTCAGGGAGGAGTATAGTTGTGAAGTACTCAGAGAACACACATACATTTACGATATTAACATCACATATGAAAAGACACCAAGATACAAATAAAGGGGCACTGACAAAGTTGTCACTGTGAAATAGCAACTTCCCCAAACCTCCTCTACTAACATTGCCATTTTTTAATTTGAGTAGCAACACAATTTTTTGCTAAAATGTTTCTATGTCTACTGATATCATGAACAAATTAAAGATTTTTAACCATTTACTCTGAACTCATGAGTCAAATAACAAACAAATAAACCAAAGAGACCAGAATTCAAGATATAGTCTATGCATTACTACACTATCTGAGACACTGATGCGTACCCTTGTACATTGGTTATGCATGACATGTCTTTCATCATATCATATTATTACATCATCATATTTGTACCATGTCCTCAAAAATCTTATTTTTATCTTTTTGTGAAATGCCGAAATGCTCCATAATAGTAAGGTCACAGTGATGTGCAGAAATCAGTTTTTTTTCCCCCATACTGCTGTTGGACAAATTGCAAGATAATTTGTTGACATTCAATTCAACCTGCTATAACCATCACAATGTTCATCAGAATTTGCTCAAACTTTTGAGATCTGCTGCTTCAATTTCTATCATTGTGATTTTCTATATACTATTTTTCCTTCACAGAGAAAATATTTTGAAGCCTAAAGTGGAGAGTAAATGTGTGTGAGAGTTATTTCTATACCTGGTTGGGTGTGATCACGAAGGGCGAGTTTCTCCCTTCCTCAGCGGCTACCAGCCATCTTGTCCCCTCCCTAGACAGCTCCACAGTCTGTCCGAACCCTCCTACCACCTGCCTCTCGGCCAGCAAGCCCTTGATCACAACCTGGTGGGCTGAAAGACAATACAGGCAACTCCCATTATAACAAAGTCCTCCAGATCGGCAGTTTTCTTTTGTTATACTGAAATTTTGTTATAGCCAAACAATCTAATAAAGATATATAGATGATGATTTGGGGATCTGAACTTTAACTTCATTGCAACAAGATTTTGTTACATAACCATGTCCGTTACAACAGAAGCGCACTGCAGCTTTTTTTCCCTTTTTTTTAAATGATTTTACAAACAGAAGACAAAGAAATGGTTCCACTAACACAGACTGATATCAATGACACTCTCTTCTTGTCCGTAGTACCATCAGGGTCTTCTGGTCTGAAGACCTGGTGCTAGATGGTAATAAAGGTAATACTAACACATAATTCACATTGATGTTACAACTAAATTGTTTCTCTGTATCAGATGTGCAGATTTCACTTGTTGGCACAGAAGTTTTATTTACAATTTGATAGGTGCTACCAGTCTTTTAAAAACAAGGGCTGAATGTTTTTCGAAAGAATAAGTCAAAATCAACCTATAGGAAAATAGTGCTCAGTTTCATCGTCAAAAGCAAGAGAACACTTGTGACTCATTTGCGAATGCATCTTATTACCAAAATGATTCTAAAATAAATTTGCTCCTTTTTTTCCTAATTTGCGCCAAACCAAGAAAAAAATTCATGCAAAAACAAAGACATGTGGTGCCGAAAACCACAAAGTGAAGAAAGCACCCGTCTCCAACAGGAAAATTTGAAATTAATCCAAGACCTGTGACATTATGTATCCAAGCACACAGAATAGGGTTAAGTGGGGATTAAAGACTTACCGAAAGCTTTCCACCATTTTTCTGATTTGTCCCTGTGAGAAGGAAACAAAATCAGGTCATGAATGTGATGAAAGAGTCCACACCTTTGTTTCTTCAGCTACACAGGGATAGAATGCACCCACTATTATCACCGACTTTGGAAAGACATGGCAATTCAAGATGAGGGATTCAAAGCATATCATTGTATTTACTCCCTCAAATGACAGTAGAGTGATATACAGTCAAACCTGTCTATAGCAGCTAGCAAAGGGAGACATAAAGTGTGGTCATTCTAGACAGGTCTTGATGTATATATCTGTAACAGCACTGAAACACTTGGGTATTAACTTTGAACTTGATAAAGTGCTTAGTAAATTTTCTACAATGGAGGAAAATGAAATATACTGGTAGTATGTGAGCGCCTATTGTGAAACTCACTCAAATGTCAGTGTTTTAAAATAAGGCAGCTCTGACAGTGATCTTGTATGGAAGAGCATGTGTTCATAGTGGTGTTCTCATGGCATAGTTTAGCATACAAAGCTAAGAATAGAAAAGAATAGAATGTAATGGAAGATTACTCACTTTCCTTTCCCAAAATCCTTGTGGCTGGCATAACGTCTGGGGAGACGTTGATTTGACTGTTGGAAAAAAGCACACAAGTAAAACAGGAATCTCTTCTCTGTCCACAGCTTTTAACGAAAGCTTCTTCTTTTTTTTTCATACTGCCAATGAATAGCTCTAAGTCTGTAACAGTACAAATTGAAAAAAAAAAACAAAACAAAAAAGTCATGGTCATGATCAATATGTGACATTTTTAGGAAGACAGTACATCACATCTCTTGTGCACAATATATTGAGAATCATGAGTTTTTCAAATGAATGTATAATGGGTTAAACAGGGCCACCAACAATTGATGTCAGGCCACAAAACTCCAAAAAGGCTATCTTCTGGTGGCTCAATCGGACACCTAATATCTAAATTTAATCTCCATCTCTATATCTCCTTTCATTTCTGGTCACTACATTTTAAATTCAAAGCTTTTAACTCGAGCTTAGTAACGCCCATATAAAGTGCCATATAAATGCAATTATTATTATCATCGTCATCGCCATCATCATCATCATCATCATCATCATTATTATTGTAATTATCAGAGGCCTAAATGGGCCACAAGAGAAGAAAGTTAGTGTCAAGTCCTGCATAATCACACACTTTTTCCCCCTATCATGTGAGTGTATAATTACAAGTGTGCCTGTGTGTATGTGTCATTGTGTATGTGTGTGTATTTGTGTCTGTGTGGAGAGGAGAATGCCTTTGTTCAAGTGTGTGCATATAAAAGTGGGAATGAAATTCACAAAACACTCACCGATCCTCTCAGGAACATGATAGGGACAGTGAGGCCAAAGCGGCCTCCCAAGGCATCAATGGCCGACAGTAGAAGGAGGAGTTCTTTGGAGAAGTCTTTCTCACTGCGCTCATCCTCTTCACCTGGACGCCCTTTCCTCTCCAGCCTAGAGCAAATGTGACAGAAAAGCTGATGTAAAGTGGTATTTACATGGCTTTGACTATCCCTACAGATATTTACTAAAGTTGATTATCTTCCGTTGTAGAGTATGAATTCAAAATGTACCTATTATTAGAACTTCTACACCTACCAACAACGTGATGACACATTGTAGTCCTCACATTTTACTGTCTAAAACTAATCATTTTCAAAGAATTGTTCACATACAAATGAAATACATGCCATTCAATTACATAATATTTAATATTAAACAACACTATACTTCATGGTTGTATGATTGAATTTACAATCTTGTATGACAAGTTCTCATAACAGATTTGTGTATGCTTTGACAGAAAAAAAATCCTGGGCATTTCACGGTAAACCTGTTCTTAGAATTCTACACTTTCAGCAGAGTTTCAGGCAACTTCTAAATGTTCCTTCAAGTGCAATTCTGGACTTACTTGCTTCTGCAGTTGTCACAGCAGTCCCTACTTCCTGTTAAGACACTTTTGGCACTACCTTGGAAATGTGCCAAAACAGCTCTAAAAATAAAGACAAAATGAAAACAAAATACAGCAAAATCGCAACAATGATAAATAAGGTAGAGTCCAGACTGTCTATCTATACATTAGAATTTCCTTACATCATGGTCACACAACAATACTGCATTAGAAGTATTTAGGGATAATGAAAACACAGTGAATGTTTTCTACACATTGAAAACTGAAAGCAGCACAGTTGAGTCATATTCAAACCAGCAATTCTTCAGTTTTACCACATGCAATATTTCATATGAATCAAAAGTCAATAAGCTAATTCCTTTCTAAACTAAGAGGATCTACAGAAGTAATATCACTACTATTTGTGCTGCTGTCACTTATTGGCTGTGAATGACTTTAGTAGATAATGCAGAGGTTTGTTAGATAAGTGAACACACTGACAAAAAAAAGTGTCAAAGCTGAATTTTCCAAAGAGATCATTATATTATAATTGTTATAATTATAATCATAATTATAATTATAATCATAATTATAATTATAATTATAATTATAATTATAATTATTATCATTATTATCATTATTATTATTATTATTATCATTATTATTATTATTATTATCATTATTATCATTATTATTATTATTATTATTGTCATTATTATTATTATTATTATTATTAGTATCATCATCATCATGATTATTATTATGATTATAACACAAACTGGGATAGAAAAATGTGAATGTTAGATATATTCTCACAATGAATAAGAACTTTAAACTTCTGCAGTTCATAAGGCACAGTTATAAATAAGAAGTGAATACTGGAAATGATGACCTCTTGACAAGTAAATAGAAAATAATAATGCATCCTATCAAAACTAATATGTCAGTGTTCAAGATCATTGACATACTTCCTTCGACACTCAGTAGTAAGGAGGTAGTCTTCAATCTTGCCGATCATCTTTGCCTTGTGTTCCTGGAACTCTGCACTCTTGATATCTTTGAGGAAGAACCTATAATACAAAACAAGATTAATCAGACACTCTAAAGAGAAAATTCTGTGTAAATCTTAATGGTAACGTACACAATCTTTTGCCAGCACCCGTCTTTAACTTGATGTTCAAAACATTCTACTTAATTCAAATCATTTATATTGCCAAAAACTTACAGCCATCCGACAGTGAAAAGAATTAGACTTTAACAGCAGAACAGACTTTCACCTTTAGAAAATTCCTATATTACCCCTTTTCACTGAATTCCAATGGAAGAGTTGTGATATCAATGCATATCTCTGAGAGATAGGGTACATTTATCAACTCACTTCTGGTGCAGAATTAAGGTTTCCAAACAACTTTGAGGGAGTTTCGGACAGTGGATAAATACAAAGCTGATTTGATTATGGGGTTAGAAACATGTCTCTGAAACACTAAAAAAAGTGTGATCACAAATGCATTTGAGCCAGAAATGTGTTTCTGCAAAGTTGATAAATGCAAAGTTGTTTTCAAACATGTTTTTAGCTCGGACCTGACCACGCCAACCACCGCCAACTACACATCTCTGCTCCTCAGGTCAAACTGGGCTATGGAGGTATGCAGTGACAAGGCCTCCAAATCGACTAGGGACAGAGTTGATAAATGGCATAACATGAGAAATGTGATCTGAATGGGGTTTGCAAAAGTGTTTCAATCATGGAAGAGTTGATAAATGCAGCCATACATCGTTGTTGCCTTGAATAACCCATCTGCTCCCAATAAAGCAATGGGTGAAAACATACAGCAAGGTGTGCACTAGTGTTGGATTTCATACATACCATTAAACATTTAGAAATGATAGAGTATTAGAGTGCATGGGTTTACCTGTTGAGAGCAAAGTCTCCCCTGCTATAGAAGGCAAAGCAGTTGCTAGGCAACCCATCCCGGCCAGCTCTCCCAATCTCCTGGTAGTAGGACTCGATATCTTTTGGAGCTAAAAATATCAAGTCAAGAGAAATTGTTTAAAGCATGTATCTAAATAGCAAATGAATAGTTAATACCCATCACTTGAAGGTAAATTCACACCAATGACAAAGATAAAGTTTATCTGCACAAGCCTTACATGCTGATACAGGGAACAGTTCATTTCTATTTTATATAGCTCGTCCTACTTTCATGTAATGTAAAGATAGTGGTCCAATTATGAAAGGTCTAATTTGTAAATGCAAATGCGAAAATATGAATATGTGTTTCTAAATGTAGTACAGTATTGCAGAAAAGAGGGGCAACTGCTTTTGGACAATGTGAACAAACTTCTTTTCATGAAGAGAAAGACAATTTGAAGGAAAAGACAAATGAAATTGCCATCTAAAACTCCACACCAGGCTTCTTGAAATGAAGCAATATAAAGTGCCCATTTCTTTCGTGGGTCCACAGTCTTATAATACAAGCTTGTCTTTTTACCTGGGTCTCTCTTTTTCATCAACGCAATTATTTTGAACAATTAATTCCATATTATACACATCTTTTGTTGTAATACACTGTATAACAACAAACATGTGTTACTGGAAATAAAATTTCCTTTGAATTTGAATTTGAATTTGAATAATTACAAACTTACCCCCCCCCCAAAAAAAAAAAAAATTCTTCTGTACACCTCATACTCATTAATACCTGATTACATAATTTTCAGATGCCAAATGGGACTATTCCTTATTACTAGCATTCAATAGCTTGCATGTAGACTGGCTACCTGTGTTTGCCAAGAGACAGTTGTCATACACTAATGATCTTAAGAACTCAGGTCAATGCCCTCACCTCCGTAATGGATGACATTTCTCACATCAGGCTTGTCTATTCCCATACCAAACGCAACAGTCGCCACTATGCACTGCAAAGCAGGAAGAGATGATGCAGGTAGTCACTTCATAATATTCTTCACAATAACTGCACTCAAAAGTCCATCAAACACTGGACAAATTTGCACATAATGAAAACAAATCCAAATGTACACCAATGATTATCAGCGTCATCTGTTAATGAATAAAAGAAAAAAAAATCAGACAAAAGTTCAGTATCCACTCCATTACTTTTATGCTGATTAAAAAAAGGTATTAATTGAATGGTAGGGCTAAGAAAAACATGGTTATTTCAACAATATAACGCATTGATAATCAGAGCTATCATTAATCACATGATCTGTATGTTGACTTGTCCTTGTTACTGCAAAACATGATATATTCGCGGCACGAAATTTTCGCGAATTGGAGCCGACGGCCTTTTTCGTGGCACGAAATTTTCGCGAATTGCCACTGGCGTTCAATGCGTATAGTGTAAACAAGAAATTTCGCATGCATGTTAATTTTGTGAATCTTGGCGCTCGCGAAATTCATGAAATTCAAATGCACGTGAACATTCCTCGTTTTACAGTACTTAATATTTGTGCTGAACCCTATAGGTACATGCAGGAAAGTGTGTGCAAACAATGCATGTTTTCCTGGTGGATTTGAATATTTTCTGTGTTGAGAAGACTTCCTGGCATCAGAAAACACAGTGAAGCCATATAGTCTGAAAAGAACCTTGAAAAAGTATCCCAAGATTCAAGAGGAATCACCTGTAATTCGTCCCTCACAAACTTGTGATGGTTGATCTTTCTCCTCTCCGAGTCCATTCCAGCATGGTATATATCTGCCTTCACCCCAATATCTGTCAACATGGAAACAGAAAATTCTGATGAAGCTAGTGGCACAATACATTCAAGGAGATAAATTTCTTTTCACACGTTGAAGACTTAATCCAAGTATACTCGGGTAGGTGTCTATGGTAATTGTGTGCTATGCCAAAATCAGCTCCTCCGTAACAGGTTAATGTGCATATATTACGGTAACTACCAACAAAGCTCAAGATATAGATGTACATTGACATTCAATATGAAATTGTGAAACAAAAGCCGATTTGAAATAAACCAATAGCGGATTTGGATAGCTTATTTCTATGATTGTATGGTAACCCGAGAGTGCGTATGAAACTCTTGTCGTACCTCATCTGTGGAAATGTTTACAGAGATTTAATAATTTGTACTCTTTTTATTTCTGATTGCAGTTTCAAAGGATTTCCACTAAATCAGTTCTGTATATACAAAGCCAGCCTTCAAGTTTGCCTTTGTATAACAAAAAATATGTCATTTCATTTTACTGGGTTACAAATGCACACTAATCAAATCTATTCTACTTTTGCTCTTTTAATTATGATTATGCTAGCCTTTGAAATCAGTGCATCCAGTAGTTATTCAGAGTATGTCATTCTGCTGGTCCTAATAACATTTCAATCAATGAGACACTGGCTGGAAAAGAAAACTTCTAAAACAATCATGATGCATACTATCATTTCCAGGTCCATCCATGCCCTCTTAACTTAAGCAACTGATTTCCTTTTGCAAATTATTAAACCCAATTTTAGGAACCACAATGGCTTCTATAGTGTAACATCAAGTTATAAGAACTATACTGATAAAGTGCTGGCAATAAGGTAAAATGCAAAACAAAAACAAAAACAAGGAAGACGAGGGTAAAGCTGTGAGAACAATCTATCTTACTTTTGAGGCTACTGCCGACACTTTCTGTTGCCTTCTTAGTGGGACAGTAAATGATAGTAGGACCGTCAAATTCACAGTGAAACCTGAAGAGAAACACAGCATGGTAATCACCACTCAAGCAATACTTCCAGATCATACGGAAGAAACATGACATGCACCAGGAAACAAAATTGCGGGAGTAAATCATACGGTGTTAGTCCTACTAGCTACAGCCTGTAGTGTTAACACAGCATTCCTACCTACTGGATACATCTAAATCAGATATATCAATGCACATTCAAGATAAAGCAGTCAATGTTGCTTGGACTTAACTGTCATTACGGCACAAATCATTACTGAAAAATGATGACTTCTCTCATGGATTGGGGTATGAAAATACGATTATTGTTATGTCACAGTAAATACATTGTTGCGATCATCTTACCTTTTTGATCTTGTTTCAAAGCATAACTTTAGACAAATTTTGAAAATATTTCAACATTTTCAAACTCTTTTTAAAAAGAGTGTGATTCACCATTCTAATGATACACTGCTAGCAAAAAGTGATACCAAGTCTGAGCCAAGTTGCACGAAAGGAAATATTTATGAAATCAAATATTAAACTGAATGGAAATTCAGCATGTAAGCTTCTGACTGACAAGTTGAAGGGCAAGTTACATGTGATTTTTAAGTTTGATCTAAAATACAATGTATATATAATATGCAAACAGGGCCCTAATGTGACTTATCTCACTGAAATGCATCTTGCCGTACCTTCTGCTGGGTACATCAACGCTGAAAATAAAATTGACAACAACTCACTTCTTGGTTTCACACAGCATCTTTGAGAGGTCACTCTGCACATCACCGGTCTTGAGTTGGACCTCCAAGAATAGATTTGGCCTGTACAGGAAGGAGATACGAAACCTCAAGTTGGCATGTCTTTCTCTCAAACAGTCAGCAGTTTGACAAGCAAAAAGAGATTAGCAATATACAGACTGTAAAACAAACAAACAATTAAAAGTAGTTTTCACGGAAAGAAAGCTGCAAGAATTAATCATGACTGTGTTGGATTGGTAGGATCAAACTTTGTCATTTCAGAAGCATGAGGACATTTTGTATAAATGTGCCCCAAGTCATGGTCTTTTAGGTTAGCAAAGAATATCTTACATTTGCACCTACATGTATACATACAATGCCATGAACGGCAAAACAAAATGTACAATGAAATTACATAGAACAAATCAACTTCACATACTCAAATACAAAACACAGAAACACAATCATTACAATTACAAGTTGGTAGGGCAAAGTCAATCACAATAGGATCTACTACACTGATGATAGTGCTTACCGGTCAAAGCTGGTACAGGTGACGAGAGGTTTTCTCAGCCGAAGAGATTTGCAGATGTCTCTCTGCACCACTGGCGTTGCCGTGGCAGTCAGAGCAAGAAAGGGGACCTGTAGAGAACAGAAAACCGCTGCAATCATTTCAAACAATACACAAATGATGCACAGGTGAGAGTGTGTTGCATCTCCACTGGTGTCATGAACATGAATTTGTTTTCATTCATCTTTATGGGCGAAAACCAGTCAGCTACATGAAGAACTTGTTCAGAAACCAAGATGTCTGAAGAAATGTTGTGAACACACTGAACACAAACTTAAAAAAAAAAAAATTGTTCACCAAGTAAAATGGAGCAACACACCTAACTGATTTCTGGGTCTCATGTACACTATGTTTCCTTACAATTCAATTCAATTTTTCAATTCAATTCAAAGGTTTTATTTTCACTTCTTTCAACAGAATGTACAAAAAAATATAGATTCGACATGCGTTTGAAGGAATGATACATAGATAGCAAAGAATAACATTTGTCAATAATCATTACAAAATTAGGCATTTTTCATACAGACATATTTATACATTCTGCGAAAAAAAAAGAAAAAAAGAATGTTTCTCACAATTCACACTGAAAGATATTAAATTGCTACAGCAGAAAAACAATAATAATCAATAACATCAATGTTGCAATGATGTTTTGAGATTCAGTGAATATGGACCATGTAATCCTCTGAATTCCTATCATATTGCAAGGGCCTTCATATTACTTTGCTGCTCTCATTCTCTCGAATGTTTGTCAAATTGATTTTCCACATTTTTTCATACCATTTTCCATCCTCTTCTTTTTAGAGTGATTAACTGAATGCCAATGAAATGACTGACAAGGTCACCTCAGAGGTCAAACATATAAAGGTGTGATGGCCAACTGACCTGTGGAAGCACATCTTTCAGGTTGCCCAGAGTTCTGTATGCTGATCTGAAGTCATGACCCCACTGTGACACACAGTGAGCCTCGTCAATAGCTACCAGCGTGATGCCTGTGGTAAATCAGTTGAACAATTGCCATGGTCATGAAATCTGGGCACTGTCTCATGAAATGTTAGGATGGCAACTCTTGCTGGAATAGCAACTTGCCATGGCAACAGCCAATCAGGAAGCTGGATTTTTGTTGTTACCATGACAATTGCCATTACAGCAAGTGCTATTGTAGTAACTTTCTATGACATGGGGTCCAGGTCACATCTGACATGCAAGCTGTAAATTCAGATGAACCACTGGGAATATTCTCATTGCATGACAGCAATTTTCAAAATATTGTGAAAATGAGATTTTAACATAGAAGAAATAAGCAATGGTACGTAATTATTCTCAACGTAACAATTCCTACGTCATATTAGATTCTGAGCAAAAGTTTGAATACTGATACACAATGTTGCAAAGTATGAAAATGCACAGAAATTTGATAATTTAAGACATTTTTAGGCCAGCTATGCATCTGATACCAGCCATACATTTGATTACAACTATTAAATGATGAAATTGAACGGTTCTCTTTCTATTAAACAAAATGCATGGCCACTTGCTTATTTGACACAGCAAACATTGGATATGATTGGCTAAATCATGACATGAAAACATACCAATATCCCTGAAATGCAGCATAACTATTTGCAAATTAGTTTCCATCTGTTAATACGACAAAATGAGTATCATGTTCTCAACATGACTTTGCCAAATAATATTGTCCCCACTAACAACAGAGACAGTCACTACTACAGGCCACTCCCGTAATAACAAAGTCCTTGGGGACAGCAGTTTTCTTTAGTTATATTGAAATTTCGTTGTAGATCAACAAAAATATATAAAGATATATAGGCAATAATTCTAAGACCTGAATTTTTACTTTCTTGTATCTGAAATTTCGTCATAGCCCTGTTCGTCAAACCTGGAGTGCACAGTTATACTCCTGAAGTTTCATTCCTGCATCTCAAACTCCTTACCCACTTTCCTCTGGAGATCCTCAAGAAGGTCTGATGCTACAGAAACAAACTCTGGTGTCATGTACACCACCCGGTACTCTCCTCTGCATAACAAAGATAAACACAAATATCACAATTAAAGCTAAAAACATAGTCCTAATATGCCTGCGGAAAACATCAATTTTTGCTGTAAAATGCACATGTATGCATAAAAAAGGTGTGAAATAATGCATTGATTACTCAATTTCAGTTGGATGGTGATGAAGATGTGAAATATTAGCCAAAAAGGTACACTGACAGTACTGAAATCTCGGAGCATATTCAATTGTGGTTGCTACAGAATTTTTTATAATCAACTACAAATTGGGCCATAGCAGTATCCATCTTCTGTACAAATTCCGCAGTGAATTGCATGCAGCTTGTTGGATAATACTACTGCTGGGGCAGAATCGATAATCGCACAACCTACCCAGCTCTACCTACCCACTTCTGAACAGGGAGGGCACTTCAGGAATAAAAGCTGTGAACCACGATCAAAATTATTTTACACTTTTGATGTGAAAATACTCAGTATCACAGCAAATCACATCAGCCTGAGAGTTTTCTTGGTAGACCCTTTCCATATCTTGCAAACAAATTCCAAATGGTGGAAGATGAATTTTGAGCCCGTCTGAGAACTATGTTTACTTTTTAGGACACATGATTGTTTTCCTATTCCTTACTGTGATAGAATGGTAATCTCCAGTGCCCCACTCTTTTAAGACCGGCGTCTATATCCTACAGTATCATATAAACAATAAGTGTACCTTGGTCAGAGTTAACTGAAAGGTTTATATATTTTTGAACAACAATCTTAACAAATACCTTCTACCTGCATGGAAAAATGCAAATTACAGAACAATTAGATGTAGGATTATTCAGCAGAATTGTGATTTTAACATGGTTAGCAAAGCAAGGTTGCACTGTCACTACAGCAATGACAATATGCATCTGACTACAACACGTAGGTCTTAACACGTTGAAAAGATCGGTAAGATTTTCCTCACAAGACTTGTCTGATGTGGACTTACTGCATCATCCGTCGCTTGACAGTAATTGTATCTTTCTGAGCAGACCCAAGATAGCATGCCTTGATGTTTGATATTCTGTAAACAGGACACAACAAATAATAGTGACATTCATTAAATATGTGACCATGATATTCAATTGTCATGACACTATTTGTTTTCTTTCATGTGTTTTCGGTAAACATGCTAACCCTCATTAATTACTTACAATGTACATCTTGGGCACTTGATTGAGTATCTTCTACATTCATATTCATTTGTACCATATGGACAAAAATATAAAGCTAGCTGAGAGCATTTTGTTAAACTTCACATTTTATCTGGATGAATCATAACTAACAGTAAGGAACAAGAAACTTGTTACAAAGCTATGCAAACTACAGTATTGATATACACATCTATAAAATATAAGAAGTATCATTTGCAGCCTCCAATCATTACTAACACTAACTCTCAGGTCCAGTTTTGCACTTTTATGCTTGCATTTATTTGTTGCAAACCATTAGGAAAAAAAAAAAGCACACAATGCTTGGCTTTTTATCTTAAAAAAACAGTGGTAAAACCAAGTTAAAATGATATTCTCACCACATATTTATTTCCAGGTATTGTAAAAATTTCATAGTAATTGACAATACACCCATGTGTGCCTGTTATCAAATTTTAGCATACAAAATCTTTGGAATATTCATCAAGTATTTATATATTTCGCTGAACCAAGGTGGAGTTAAAGTAAGAAACATGATATGTAGATGAAAACTTTTAATTGTTCTGTTAGTCCAAACCAGACACATGTTTCTTTTGAAATAAAATGCTGCTGAGATGGTTTTTATTGTGATCAACCAAATTGTCCATTCAAGTTCTGTCATGCCTCTACAACGTACTAGTACGTGTGTACTACCTCAAGGCAATTTGCAATTAAAAAATGACACCGTACTGGCATTTAAACTTCACTCTGCACTCACTTGAGAGCTTGGACCTGGTCCTCCATGAGTGATATCAGAGGTGAGATGACCACACTGACACCACCGGTAAACACAGCAGGATACTGGTAGCACAAACTCTTACCATACCCTGGGACGAGGTAATGCAATGGATGAGGTGTTGAGAAGAGAAGTAAGGGATAAAATTAGCAGATTCACAAATCGTCACTGGGGTGACAAGACCTTGTACTCACTCTTAATATCTCAATTTTTTGTGAAAATTACCTCTTTTTTTTTTTTTTTTTTTTTTTTTTTTTTTTTTTTTTTTTTTTACTAATGGTAAGATAATCCATTCAAGTGATGTCCTGTCCAAATCCTAGCTATCTTACCCCCAAAATGAAGCCACCATGGATTATCAAAGGAAAGGCAATCCCATTTGATAAGGTGCTTTGGCTGCCATATTTTTTTTGCTCTCCTGAACATTTGATATTTTGAAAATATGAGGTCTTGTCGCCCCAGTGACAATATGCTAGATATGCAGGAGTTTGTAGATGATTACGTGAAAATTATCAAAGTACAGTGAAAGAGACAATGAAATTTCGAGTATGAAATTTTAATCTTAAAACTAAATATGGGAAAGACTGGATTCTTACCTAACAATAAATGATGAAATAAATGGTATCCCGGGGTACCAAATAAAAATCAGCCATTTTGTTGAATTATTTTTTTTTTTCAAGGTTGTACCCTGGGTGCCAAAAAGTGGGAAATTATTTTGGTGCTGGAGCTAGCGCGCGCTAGCCACTGCACTGCACTACACTGCACTGCACTGCACTGAAGCACACGCTATTGCTAGCACAGCATACCATGCATGCATAGTATACCATTCAGTGGCATGGGAATGACTATGTACACGCACACACAGTGCAGGCATTTCTCTGCAGCTGTCCTCGAGTGGACATGAGGTGGTGCTACACAACGTGGTATCCCGGGGTAACGCGTGATGCATCAAATGATGAAAGGGGTAGAACACACATCATTGTCTTCATCTCAATTTTTTTTTTTTGGAAATGAGAATGGATGACCATGAAAATCCTTTTTGGCTCAGTGGATAAGATCACAGACTCTCCACTGTGAGGTTCCTGGATCAGGTCCACCTAGCAACAGAAGTTTTTGCCTCTTAGGCAAGGCACTTGAATACCCTCACTGTCTGATCCTTTGCAGCAGACTTACACTGTAGGACTGTCACTCTCATGGTAGTTTGCTCATAAGCATTTTAACACTGCCAGTATCAATACCAATTTGTTTGTGTACAAGCACCACAGCCTTCTCAGATGGTGGTCCATAGAGGGTTCAATGCATCCTCTGAGCCCATATAAAATCAGCTCAAGCACAGCACAAAAGCTTATAACTCCTTTATGCTATGCCCTCAGCAACACACATTAGTATAATCATAAATACTTGACATTTATCATTACTGACCTGTTGCCATGACAACACACTGATCCCTTCTTTCCTGTAGAATGGAGTGGATGATCTTCCATTGCATCCTGCCAAAACAAACAGACAAACAAACAAACAAAGTGATTGCGACATGCACTCAGAAAAGATACTCTAGTCTGTCAATTGTTGATGCATGAGAAAAGGGGCTAGTCAAGATTCTGGCTGCTTTTTGTCAGCTGCAACTCACTGAATGCTAGACTCACTGATTGTGCTATAGCCCACGCAACATGATATCCCCATAAATCATGTCACCCAAGAAAAATGTCTTCGGGTTCACCTAATACTACATGCCCTCAGCAACAGTAATTGCATGTATATGTACCTTGCAATGCATGATATGCACTATGATTTAAAGGCAGTCCAGACAGTGGACTAGCAAAGAGCATGAAAGCAAGTAATGTAAAACTTCTGAAATAAACTTTGAACCCAAAACTATGTCATTAACAGCTTACACACAATACACATGTACATAGCGTAATTCTAATGGTGGACTGATATCTTATCACAGCAACCAAATAGCAAACTTTTATTGCTTCTTCTCATATCCATTTCTTTGGTTCTTCAGATAGCACATTAATGGCATAATTTCATCAAGATGTCTACAGTATGAACTGTGTAATTTACCTTGATGGCTGAACAAATCCCAATTAAAGTTCCAACAGGCCACTTTGTATACTAAGACACAGCTGAAAACAAGAGGAAATGTACTGTAAAACACGATATTTTCGCAGCATGAAATTTTCGCGAATCGGAGACGACAGCCTTTTTTGTGGCATGAAATTTTCGCGAGTTGCCTTTTTGAATGCATGAATATAGTGTAGACAAGAACTTTTGCATGCATTTTAATTTCGCGAATTTTGGCTCTCGCGAAATTCGCGAAATGAAAACACACACAAACATTCCTCGTTTTACAGTATCAAACATATGTATCAAACAAAATATTTTTGAGAGAAACAAATATAGTTTACTCACGGCCTAAAAGCAGAATGACCAAATGACTTCTTCAGGACATCAATGTGCTTGGCTTCTGGAGGGGGCACTGATGGATCTATTAAGATAAAAGATGAATAACAAAAAAAAAAAAAGAATAGAAAAAAAACCACAAAAAAAAGAAGGAAAGAATAAATGATAAATGCCTGCAACTTTTAACATATTGCTCAATATATGAAAACATATGAAAAAAGAAATTCATTTTTCTCATCAACAATTAGAGAATTACGAAATAGAGAGAATTTCACAAAATCTAGATTTTTAACAAAAAGTAGACATTCTTTTGACTCGTTACTGACATATATGTTAAGGGTAATAACATCTCACCTGCATCTTGAAAGTGGTAAGTCAAGTGCTCTTTCATTGCCCTATAAATATGAAAATATGTTAAATTCTCCTCCTATACATTTTTGTTACTGTATATGCTAAATATTTCGCGGGGGGTTTATTTTCGTGAATTTCGCGAGTCGGGAGCTATTCGCGAAATTAACAACACGCGAAAATATTACCTTCCAAAATGAATCCCTTGCCTTGATGATACCAACATTTCAGTACTAGTATACCATGCCACAGCTTACTGAACAGACCGTACTGGCTATATAAGCTTGTTTACGTCTACTTACTTACGAATAGAGAGCCAATCCATTATCGCAAGGGGGTAGAAAACTTACTAGTAGGCCCTATTACTTTTTTATTGCACCACAACGTTACACACGCGCAGTGTGTCACCCTTGATTACATGCATCTTGCGTTTGCATGCCGCTACGTCTTCACAAGTATGTCCCCTTTAGGGGCCGGGGCTTACACTCCAGCTGGTTGCCGCTGAATTCACTCGTACCCCTCGTACCACTCATCAGAAATCTAGCGCGATTTACTAGTAATTGAGTTTTAAATGGACTTAACCACTTCAAAAATGTTAAATTCTATCTTACTAGTTCGCAGAGTTTGGTAAGTTTTTTTCATGCAGTGTATAACTAGCATCATTCTTATTTGCTAGTAAGTTGAAAATTCACACTTTGTTTGCCACTTCATATTTTCTCTGGTCCCCCAATCCCAAATTTAACCACTCGCGAAAATGTGTGACAGCGGCAATTCGCGAAAATTTATGCACACGAAAATTATAGCGTATACAGTATACTGTAAAACTACGAATATTCACAGCATGAAATTTATGAAAAATGGAGTTGACAGCCTATTTCGCGGCATAAAATTTTCGCAAATTGCCAGTGGCATTCAATTCATATAGTGCAGACAAGAACTTCTGCGCGTCTTTTAATTTAAAACATCTTGGCTCTACCAGAATCCGCAAAACTGAAATGCATGCAGCTGCATCACACAAAGCATCAATTTCCTGCAAAGGTGGACAACAATTTACAGTATCGTTTCCCTACTCTGGTATCATAAATTGTTGTGGTCTTCTTGTCCAGCAATGATGGTACTGTATGGATTTAGCCAAAATTTAAAAAAAAAATCATAACTTTTGAATGACTTGTCTGATTTTCTGCAAAGTTCACTGATGTGTACTATTAATATTTCTGCATTCATTGCATGCATATAATACATTGGGGGTGAATTCCCCCTAAAACCCAAAAATCTCTGTTTTCTCTAAAGGTCAAATTTTGCTTGAAAGGCAATACAATATGAAGAGGAACTGATCTGAAGTGAGTTAAAGTGATGATAAACCATATCTGCAGTCAGCCAATTGCTAAACCCATGAGGATTTACACACAGTGGGACTGAGGGCAACCTGTAACTAAAACCTTTACCAATTTCGTCATCATCATCTTTGTTGCTGGTGACTTGGGAATCTGCCGATGATGAAGCGTCTGGTTTCTCTTCATCTTCTACATCATCGTTGGATTTGTTAGCAGCTGCATCACACAAAGCATCAATTTCCTGCAAAGGTGGACAACAATGGCAGGCATTAGGAATTAATCTCAACTTCATATCTCAAAAGGAAGAGTAGACTTTAAGACATTGATGCCCAAATCTTCAGATGATTTTTAAAAGAAGATTTCACTAGAATTTGGACATAAAGTTTCCTTGCATCTCATATTTGCAATTGACTAAATAGCCTTATTGACTATTGTTACCTCTGAACCTTGAGTGAAATTACATGTACACTTGTGGGTTTTTATTTTCTTTTTTGATCCAAAAAACAGTTTATTCATGGATAATGAAGTACCTATTAAATATGCAGAACATGAAAGAGTTCATTGGGCTTAAATCTTACTTCTAGCATGCTTGGGTCCATATCTTCTTCATCTTCAAACTCATCAAACATGTCTTCTGAGGTGTCATGTCTGGAGTTCTTGGCACCCACTTCATTCACATCTTCCCCACTCATCACATCTGTTCTTGTTCTTGAATCCTCCTCCTCCTCTTCCTTTTCATCTTCATTCCCGTCCAGAGACTCAATGGCTTCCAGACTCTGGTTGTGAGCGTGCTGTTCATTTTCGTTCAGGAGTGCTTGAAGGTTCCTGATGGCAGTCAGTGCAGCTTTGGCCAGCTCAGACCCTTTGCTGAGACAATTAGCAGAGATTCCCAACACATTGGTCTGGTAGTCAACCGTCTCTAGAGTCGTGTGTGTGAGTCGTTGTAAAGAGGACAACTGGTTGACAAGCCCGCCTGCAGCCATTTTCTAATTTTTAGTCATCCCCGTCTCAATTCATGGAAAGCCGTATGGGTGCTTGGAGGCATGCACAGGGATTCCACGTTAGAATGACCGTGTTCTGTTGTCCTTAAGTTGTAGATTGGTGAGGAGCTGGCTGTGTGGGCAGAAGTGAGAGCAGATATTGAAGATTTGACAATATTCTGAGGTATAGGAACTGCTTTCCCAAGTTTTTGCTTAACTTTGACTGCTCTACAACAATTTTACAAATTCCAGTGTAATTGAAAGTGAAAAGCACCAAACATTTTAAATTTACACAAATAACTGAATTATACTTAATGAATAGCATAGTCTAGACAGAACAAACTACTGGTCTGGAAGTGTGTGCCACAGGTACCGTACACAGAGGCTGAGTTAACAATACACAGCCCAGTCGCTGTATAATAGCGACAGGGTTGTACCGTCATGACCCACAACACAAAGAGAGTTCAGCGATCGCATTGCAATCGCTTCGAGTTTTGATACTTTATATCATTTTATGTCACCTCAAATTCATCTAATGTAAATCTTCATTAATGAGACTTCATATCTATGCAATCAATATTGACATACACAATTTACAACTTACCGAAAATGATGATTTATGCAGCATATATGAACGGTACATCTGATAATCGGCAGTTCACGCGATCTGAATGCACTTTTAAAGGTCACGCCGTGCTGTCGACCGTGCGCTGCTACCAAAGAGCGCACGCATGCAATAGATCGCTGCACTTCCAGCCACGCACAAGGACACATAATTTGCCGAGTGGTCAACGCGCCATTTTGAATTCTGCAACGATGAGCCTCAACGGTCGGGGATTGCGCTAGAAAGTGCAATTTTTTTGTTCAATGGATTATCGCGAGGGCTCTCTATGACTATGGACTTATGTACCTTCTGTAATAATATAAGCATGCACTTTACGTGAGTAACATACAAATGTCCATAAGTAATGTATAAATTGATATAAATTTAAGTTTGGTAGTTGTGTTGTGGTTCCCCACTTTGATGGCGAGGCTTCGACTGTCTGATGCTGTGCTTCTCACAGCGTCTGGTCGGGCTAACCAAGCAAGGCTGAGTAAGTTAGACTAAAAGAGGGAGTTTCTAATATTTAACCAGCGCTTTTTACTGTTTATATCCTGGAAAAATAAAAGTATCACGTTATACACTAACATTAGACATCTGATAATTCATATTCATACACTGACTGGCTATGAACACTATGTATGTGGTATTGTGGTAATTGTAACTCAAACAGTCGACAGTAACGTTAGTGATAGTGTGTTATAATCGTTCTTGCCAGTTTTGCGCAAAATTCCCATAAGGGTCCTTACATGATAATATATAGAATGGGACTGAGACTTCATTTACCTTGCAGCACACCGAAAATTAAGATGAGAGATGGACTTGTAATATCATCAAATCATTACACAAAAAGCTATTTACCTCTTAGTCGCACACAGGACTGCCTTCTTGAATCGGTATGACCTATCACTACTTCATGGGTTAAATCCTGACACAACATCGAATCAAAGTCGACTCGTCGGCCTTCCTCCTTCGCGCGAAAAATCAAACAGAAATCCTCGAACCCGAGATCGGCAGCAGCGCCGCTAGCGCCGCCAGCTACGCGCGCGGGGCGCCGACGGTCGCTTAGATCCTCCTAGAGTTCCTCGACCTCGGTGGTGTGCAGTGATCACACGAGGGAGGCGAGTGAGTGTCACCTCTGGTCCTGATCACACACGACGTGACGGGTCGTGCATGATCATGAATAGACATGTCCGCATCATGCTCATAAATAACAGACCCAAGTGCAGAGAACACACATTTAATTTTGTCAACAAATATGCTGTTCATAACAGATTTTGGAAATATTGTTTGTTTAGATCATGAATAATAATATGTAATACAACTATTCGTAAATAGATACAAAGTGTATCATCTGTTTGATTTCTTTCTTTTTTTAATATGATCTTTTTTTCTCCCTTTGTGTTCTCATTTCATGTACTTATATTCCAGGCAGTAAATTGTTATAGAGAGCATGTTATACAGTATGTATGCAAACTGTTTCATGAATTTTGTACTCTGCTTGTTCTATATACTCCTTCCAACCATACAGGAATCAAATCTGTGAATATATTTTAACTACTAGTACTAGTAGTATAGGAGAGTGGATCTTCTCAGTACCAGACATTTTTTTTTTTTTTTTGATAATTGCTTTATGAATTCTGTACTCTGAGTATGAAATTTGGGCAAAAATAACACTAGTTATTCACAAGGTTCTGAAAATTACAAATTTTGCAACATAATGTAAATTATTCACTCCAATTTTTGGAAATAACCTCTCTACAATATATATATATATATATGTATATATATATATATATATATATATATATATATATATATGTATAAATGTATATATATTTCAAAAAAGGAGGAACAATGAGAGGAACAATTTATACAAATTCGTACCCACATATATTTAGTTCTCAGTTTTCGGCCATATAGGCCTTCATCAGGACCTAAAGAAAGACATACGTTTTTCTCTGCGTCGTGAATCGTCTAGATCCTCATGGGAAGGCCTATATGGCCTAACCTAAATGACTAAATAAAGGAAGCTACGTCTGGACCAGTGGAATATTACTTATATCTTATACCCAAATATATGTATATAATATATATATACACACACACGCATATATATATATATATATATATATATATATATATATATATGAAGAGTTTGTTTGCAAAAACCGATAAGTCCATGTTTGAAGATTTTGAAGTACGGTCTCTGTCATACAGTACAAAATAATACCTTTTAAATGAGATATTGGTCACTACATATAAAGGTATACTTTTAAAGTTATGGTCAAAAGAAGCAAAAATTTTCTTATTATTCTCTTTATTTTTCTTGACCTTTAATGGCAAATATCTCCATTTGACAAATATGGACTTATCGGTTTTTGCAAACAAACTCTTCATATATATATATTTATATATATATATATATATATATATATATATATATATATATATATAGTTTAGGTCCAAACATGTTGCGAATTCACGTATTGGCTCCAATATAACGAAGAATCAAGAAATAAACTAATAATGCATGATTTCGCCAATAAGAATGAGTTTTTTGAGCAACTCAAATTTTCGGTGGCCTCCACCTTCTTCAGGAGTCTCGATGGGGAGAATGTCAATACCAAAACATAAATTGAACATGAAGAGCGCGCACTCATATACACAGAATTGGTTGCTATGAGAGTGCGTACCCTTTGCAATGATGTTGCCATGTAGACGCAATGTAGTCAAGGTACCCTACGCATAAGGAGGAGGACATTGACATGTTTAACATATCATAACATGTGATAATACACAGTAATTGAACACCATTGTTACGTAATAAACATGTCGATGTCCTCCTCCTTATGCGTGGGGTACCTTGACTACATTGCATCTACATGGTAACATCATTGCAAAGGGCACTCACTCTCATAGCAACCAATTCTGTGTATATGAGTGCGCGCTCTTCATGTTCAATTTATGTTTTGGTATTGACATTCTCCCCGTCGAGACTCCTGAAGAAGGTGGAGGCCATCGAAAATTTGAGTTGCTTAATAAACTCATTCTTATTGGCGAAATAATGCATTACTATATAGTTTATTAATTCTTGATTCTTCGTTATACGTATATATTTATATATATATATATATACATATATATATATACATATATACAAGTATTTATACATATATATATATTTCTCCAAATATGGGCCTACCAGCTGACAAAAACTCCTATCGCTTATTATTGACTCAAAGTTTTATCAAATGAAAAGCAAGGACCACGGTTGTGTATGTTCAAGGTCAAGGTCATCGCTATTGTTCCGTGCATTGTCCGCGACTGCATTAACGTTCAGTGTAGCGTGCGTGGTGCATGGTCCGCGGTGTGGAGAGTGTTAATGAGAATACGACGAACGTTTTAGACGGTCTTTGTAAAGACCTCTCCCTTTTGGAGAACAGTCCGAAATGATAGCATTGTGAATGTGAATCCGTGGAGTTTCAAACGGACCTTTTGGTATTATGTATTGCTCATGTTGAAACGTTGAAGTTGGATTATATCTTTTCGCGTATGTATATCATGAAGGTATTTGTGTTAGGAACGCTCCACGCACGAAGTTCATGCACGCAGAGGGATATTAAAGTTGGAGATATAGTGATATGCCTAGCCGTAGATTCTTGGATAGTCTCATTTAAGACCACTAAAAGGTTGCTAAGGAAATTATAATGCTCATTGTTTTTAATGTAGCATTCGCAACGGGAAGTCTTAATAGTGGGATTGATGTGAGATGTGGCATTGAGCGATTACAGTCATAGGATTTAAGATATGGATTGTGTTAAATAAGTTTAACTGACGATGGTTTGCCGACTCAAGACAGAATATTGAAAGTTCATTATGTTTATTCTGCTTGTAGATTATACCAGATACGTAACAGCAATACTCATGATGATAGTAAACACAGTCACCATTTTAATTGAGTTAGAATAGATAGGTCCTATAAACGTTGTCTTGATATTCTGGCCATAATTACTTCATTTATATTCAAACAGGAGGAAAAATATTCATTATCATCTTACTACATGTATTTCAGTGTAGAGTTGAAATTGTGTATAGTGATTTGTATGGCGTGTTATATAAATAACTTTCTTTCTTGTTTGTATCTTACAGGAACCACTCATTCCTACACAGTTGTTGAATAGACTAGACTACACTGGCAAGCGCAAGTTTGCAGTACACACAGTTACATATCGCTGATACATGCATGCTGTGTAACAGAATAAAGAACCCACATCACGTTAAACCGAGGATTTCTTTGTTCTTTTATTGCAACAACGTGTCCATCTGATGAGATTGCATACGAATCCATCACAATGGTAATGACAAAAATCCAGCTTTGTGATTGGCTGTTGCTATGGGAAGTTGTCATTCCAGCAAGAGTTGACATCCTAACATCTTTTATGAAACGGGGCCCTGATTTGTATCCTTAAACCACACTGAAACCCATTACAAGAATGTACAGTAGACTCCCATTATAACAAAGTCCTCGGGACTGGCAGTTTTCTTTTGTTACATCTCAATTTTGTTATAACCGAACAAATAAACAATAAAAACAATGAGTGGATATGGCTGCGGCCTGAATTTTTACTTCATAATAACCAGAATTTCATTAAGACGGGAGTGCACTGTAGTATAATGTGTATTTTTGTGTTGATAATTTGTTGGTTTGGGTGATTTCACACACTTATTACAGCTGAGTGAATCACTCAAACATCTAGCTCATAAAGAGGATACAGCCATATTGTGCAGAGCTGTTAACCATTGATGTTGTCCTTCTCAATCTATTTAGGTCCTTGAAGGATTTAACATCTTAGAATCCTACACTTGTATGTACATCGACTGTACATTGCAACCTGCCCAGCTATAAAGTACATGTACTATGGGAAAGTGTGACAAAAGTGTTCGCCATTCATCACATTCTCTTTTTTCCATACTGAGAAATGAGACCACAGACAAATTAATACCTGAATGGGATGAAGAAACATCTTTATTTCTTCATGGTACATCGTGAAGATCTTTATTTCTTCATGGTACATCGTGAAATGATTCACACTTGTGACAGGCAAAGTATCCCACATTCTTGACACAGATTCAACACTAGAATCACAAACAAGTAAAAACTACATGATTGATACTTATGACAACACGCTTCGATACACATACATGTATTCCCTGATGGATGCTATTCCTGGTTTTTTAATGTACCCCAGAGGGCAGCACATGAATCCCCACACTACCACATGCTTGACTGGAGACTGTCACTACACAAAGTACCCCACTGGTGGGTAAAAAAAAACCAACCCAGTAACTGTTTTATGGCTAAAAATCCTCTTGTATCAAAAAGAAAAAAAAAATCATGTTTATATCTTCTGATTATTAGTTTGATACACCACCTGACACATAACACAGACACACATGTCAATCAAATGTACATGAAGGGAAAATATTCTAGCCCTAACAAAATCTTGTATCAATGTAAGAAGCTTCGTTCCTTATTTAGCAAAGTTTGAGTAATGTTCGTACGGTAAAAGTAGACTTTTACTTCAAGCTTATTCTCAACAAAGCATTTCAATACACAGAAATTTGGCAGTGGCTCCAGCACCCATCAGGGCAGAGGTATATACATTTCAAAGCTTTTAGAGTATACCAGGATACTTCATTACAACAATGATTGCATATTTCAAGCACGTTTGAAGGTCAGTACTTACAAGTTACCAAAAATCTGCATGATTATTTCAGTCATAAAAGAGAATAAAAATCAGTCCTCAGCATGTCAAAGAGCACATAAAAACAATATAACAAGCACAATACACTACGTGCATTCTGGATTTTTTTTTTTTTTTTTTTCATTTTCAGTTCCGTTCATGACTGCTCTCCAAAAGTAATCCAAAGGATCAACAGAAATAGCCTTACAGCCCCAACAATTTGGTAACTGCCTTTAGTTACGATGAAAAACAGATATCTTCATATTGTCACTAAATAGCAATGTCAGTGTAATCACAGGACAAAAGGAAGTAAGCAATTTTAACAATGAGTAGTGAAAACAAAATAACCCCTTCCACAATGTAACAATCATACCTTTGAGGGAAACAATGGATTGTCATCAAAACTATAGAAAATACAGTAAAATTAAAATAAGTAATCCCATTTGAAATGCTTCTGGCAAAAACTGGCACTACTTTGCATGGTGAGTTTAATGATGAAATTAATTAATGAAAAATTTGATGGGTCACAAAATGATAGCAGCATATTTCAGTTGTCCAGTTTCATATGTCCAACCCCGCAATGGTTGACCTAAAAGAAGACAGGAAACTGCCAAGGCTACACTCAACAAAATTCCAGACTGCTTCTTGACCCATAAAACACTGTAACTATAACATAAAATATTTTCACACAGCCTGAGAAATTTAACTCACATACATACACTGGGAAATATTTCTTTGGTGTCTGTTTTTGTGTGTGTAAGAAAAAGAATTGTAAGATCATACTAATTTGCCTTCTCCACAGAAATAATTTTCTTCCTCAACTGTCACTTGGGCTTTCCACATTTCCTCCTCAGATGTTAATCTTGCCCTCCAATACGATGCTTGCCTGACCGGCTAGCTCCACTCTGCCGCCCCCCTGGAGCCTGACCCTGACATCGCCACCTCGTTTGGAGCATTGTCGGGCTGCAAATGAACAATGGAAATCAAGCAAGTATTAGGTTGATTTTGCTCTGCTCATTTGCATCCATACAATCACAAAAAGAAATAAAAAGCAGGATAAAAACTAGAAATGTCGCTATGGCGACTGGTATGCCTCCGCCATAATGCATGATTCTCCTTATAGGTCTATAATACATGTGGACAATGTGTGATTACATTTTCACAAAATTGGCAAAATATAAAAAATGACACGTTTGTCACAAATGTGTTGAATGTTCACCTTCCTTGACCTAGGTTTAATTGGATGAATGAGAGAGCATGTATTTGGGGATTTTAGGACTTTTACTTGACTTTGATCAATTCATAAGTTTATGCATTGAGTAATTTTCAAGGTAAGGAGAAAAAGTGCAATTTCAGTATTGAATAGTAAATTGATACCATTTTCATCTGGCCTTTGACCCTTGACCTTTGACCCTAAAATTCATAAGAGAATCATTGTCAGGCAGAACATGCATAAATATGTACTAAGTTTCAAGATAACTTGAGCCACTTCCGAGATATGGAGGAAGAAGTAAAGTTCAGCACTTTCACTTGATCTTTGACCTTTGACCTTTTTTTGCCAAACCCCCCCCCCCCCACACACACACACACATACACACACTCACACACTTCCCAGAGAATCTCTTTTGGGTTAAACATGCATTCACCAAGTTTAAAAAGAAAATAATCCTGCAGGCATTGCATAAATATGAGGGATATAGTACAATTTTGAAGTGTTACCCTTGATCTTTAACCCTGACCTTTGACCCCATGAACCCAAAATTCCCTTGATAATCACAGCCAGTCAGTACATGCATGTATACCATGTTCCAAGATATGGAGATAAAAGTGAAATTTTAATATTTTCAGAGAATCTTAATTGGGTAATATGCTAAGTTGAAAAAAAAATATCTTCAGGCATAGTGAAATTTTGAGCATTTGACCTTGATCTTTTGATCTTTGACCTTGAGCATGTGCACCCAAAAGTTGATAGGCACAACTTCATCCCTAATACACATACACAGTTGTACATGCCAAGTTTCATGAGGATACCTCAAAAGGTTTTTTAGTTACGCTGTCCACAAAATTCATTACGGACGGACAGAAGGACTTATGGACAGGCGGACAGAAGGACGGACGGACGGAAGGACGGACAGACGGATGGAAGGACGGACAACCCAAAAACATAATGCCTCCGGCACCACTTCGTGGTAGAGGCATAACAAAAAGCAGGAACAATCCAAACCAACGCATGGCACATATGGCACCATGAATAAGTCAAGCATACACCACAATCAACTGAAATTCTCCAGTTGGATTGGGCTCCAAGACTTTCTTCCATAAAGAATTTGTTTCTATGAGTTGTCTTTCTTACAGATAGCAAGCAGGACCTAGTGTGGAGTATGTGATGCTTGGACTCAACACTGAGTACTACAATTTGTGATCTGTTCACTAAGCAATCTCAAAATTTCAGAAAAAAACAAAACAAAAACCTTTCGAGTGCACACAAAGCTGTGGCTATGCCACATTGCAAGATTAGTTAGGTTCCTTATGTAATTTTGCAGGATATAATTGGAGAGTATCAAAATTAAACATTTTTGGAAAGCTTATTGTATAAGAAATCAGGAAAATAATGTTTCAACTTGCCCTGATATGGCCGCGATCTTGGATTTTTCCAAGATGGCTGCCATAAGACAGGTTTTCTTAAATATATTGGCTTCTAAATAACCTAAAAACATGATTTTGACAGCAAAACCACCATTAGTACCAAATTTGAGTTCAGTTGCTTCAAAATTGTGGAGGATGTTCACATTTTTGGAAAGCTTATTGTATAAGAAATCAGGAAAATAATGTTTCAACTTGCCCTGATATGGCCGCGATCTTGGATTTTTCCAAGATGGCTGCCATAAAACAGGTTTTTTTTTAAATATATTGGCTTCTAAACAACCTAAAAACTTGATTTTGACAGCCAAACCACCATTGTACAAAATTTGAGTTCAACTGCTTCAAAATTGTGGAGGACGTTCACTCCACGAGATTTTCAGAAAAATTTACCGTTACCATGGCAATGCCTTGGTGGGTACAAATGCAAAATGTGCCTTGCATAAATACACCTATAGATCATTATGCATACCACCACATTTGAAATAAATCGCTTAAATACTGTGGAAGTAGTTTACTCCACAAGGTTTTAGGGAAAATTTTTGGTTACCATGGCAATGCTTTCTCCGACAAACATAAAAAACATGTCCAGCACATCTACAACTCAATGTCATCATATTGTACACCAAATTTGAGTTCAATTATCACTATTATTATTCATTCGGCAATTCAACATACAATACAGGCAGACATAAAATACAAAAAGAAAATCGTATTACATGATATAAAAATTGTGGTGATTGCTTCAAATTGATTCAAAATTGTGGACGTAGTTCACTCCACAAGATTTTCAAGGAAATATGTCATTACCACGGCAACGCCTCCTTGGGTACAAACTAAAACTGTGTCTTGCATAACTACACCTATAGATCATCATACATGCCAAATTTGAAATGAATTGCTAAAATACTGTGGAAGTAGTTCACTCCAAAAAGTTTGGGGAAAGTTTTGGTTACCATGGCAACGCTTTCTCCATCAAACACATAAAAAACCTGTCTTGCTCATCTACACCTTTAATGTCATCATGTAAAAAATTTCATCAAAATTGCATCAAAACTGTAGAGGGTGTTCGTGACGCTAGATTTGCAACGGAACACCGACCGCCTGACGGCCTGACCACACGCTGATCCCTTATACACTTCGTGAATGCGGGGGGGGGGGGGGGGGGGGGGGGGGGATAAAAAGGGTTACTCAATAACAGAGAGCTGGGGGAAAACGGTTGTAGAAAATGTATTGGCACATAAAGGGTGTACACTAAGTTGAGAACAAACAGGGTAATAGAAACTGTCCTGCAAAATAAAAGGATTCACACAGAGTTGGGAACAAAAGGGTTATAGAAAATGTATTGGCAAGTGAAAGGGTCTACACAGAGCTGGGAATAAGAAAGTTATAGAAACTGTCCTGCCAAATGAAAGGGTCTACACTGAAGTGAGAATAAATGGGCTATAGAAGCTGTCCTGCCAAATGAAAGATTCTACACTGAGCTGAGAATAACAGGGTTATAGAAAGTGTCCTGCCACGGGAGAGGGTGTACAAAGTAGCTGGGAATAAAAGGGTTGTAGAAACTGTAGTGCCAAATGAAAGGGTCAATACTGAGCTGAGAATAAAAGGGTTAGAGAAACTGTTCTGCCAAATGAAAGGGTCTACACTGAGCTGAGAATTAAAGGGTTATAGAAACTGTCCTGCCAAATGGAAGGGTGTACAAAGTAGCTGGGAATGAAAGGGATATAGAAATTGTCCTGCCAATTAAAAGGGTCTACACTGAGCTGAGAATAAAAGGGTTATAGAAATTGTCCTGCAAAATGAAAGGGTTTACACTGAGTTGGGAGTAAAAGGGTTATAGAAACTGTCTTGCCAAATGAAAGGGTCTACACTGAGCTGAGAATAAAAGGATTATAGAAAGGGTTATAGAAACTGTCCTGTCACATGAAAGGGTCTACACTGAGCTGGGAATAAAAGGGAGTTCACTGTATCTAAAAAAAACAAACTAGAAATGTCGCTTTGGCGACTGGTATGCCTCCGCCATAATGCATGATTTTCCCAATAGGTCTAGATAGTACATGTGGACAATGTGTGATTACATTTTCACAAAATTGGCAAAATATTGAAATGACAAGTTTGTCACAAATGTGTTGAATGTTCACCTTCCTTGACCTAGGTTTAATTGGATGAATAGGAGAGCATGTATCTAGGGATTTAAGGACTTTAACTTGACTTTGACCCATTCATACATTTAGGCATTGAGTAATTTTCAAGGTACAGGTGTGGAGAAAAAGTGCAATTTCTGAATTGAATAGTAAATTGTTACCATTTTCATCTGGCCCTTGACCCTAAAATTCATAAGATAATCACTTTCAGGTAGAACATGCATAATATGTACTAAGTTTCAAGATAACTTGAGCCACTTCGAGATATGGAGGAAAAAGTTAGTTCAGCACTTTCACTTGATCTTTGACCTATTGACCTTTGAGGCAAAAAAGAAGAAAAAAAAAAAAACTTTCCAGAGAATTTCTATTAGGTTACACATGCATACACCAAGTGTAAAAAAATAATAACCCTGCTGGCATTGCATAAATATGAGGGAAATAGTAAAATTTTGAAGTGTTGCACTTGACCTTTGACCCCTGACCTTTGACCCCATGAACCCTACATTCTCTAGATAATCACTTCCAGTCAGTACATGTATATACTATGTTCCATGAAGATACCTTGAACAATTTTCCAAGGCACGGAGAAAAAAAAAGAAGTTTTGATATTTTTACTTGACCTTTTGACCTTTGACCTTTGACCTCATGACCCAAACTTTCACCAGAGAATCTTAATTGGGTAATACATGCATACACTAAGTTTCAAGAAAATATCTTCAGGCATTCAATAGATATGGCAAAAATAGTGAAATTTCATGTATTTGACCCTGACCTTTTGACCTTTGACCTTTGACCTCATGACACAAACTTTCACCAGAGAATCTTAATTGGGTAATACATGTATACACTAAGTTTCAAGAAAATATCTTCAGGCATTCAATAGATATGGTGGAAATAGTGACATTTTATGTATTTGACCTTGACCTTTTGACCTTTGACCTTGAGCATGTGCACCCAAAAGTTGATAGGCACAACTTCACCCCCTAATACACATACATGCCAAGTTTCATTAGGATACCTCAACAGGTTTTGATAGTTACCTTGTCCACAAAATTCATTACGGACGGACGGAAGGAAGGACGGACGGACGGACGGACGGACGGACAACCCGAAAACATAATGCCTCCGGCACCACTTCGTGGCGGAGGCATGAAAAAAAAAAAGGGTAAGTATAGAGTGTTGAACTGGCTGACACTCCTTGGATGAATCGTGCACACAGCATACAAAATATACTCACCGAACATCTCCTGCTTGCCTAGTACCTTAGACCAGTAGTCACAGAGCACTGTGTGAATTGCACCTGTTGCAGATGGTATCAAAATGCAAGTAAATAGTTAAAAGAAATGAATATTGCACTTGTCTCAGAGACCCTGTTGGAAATATTCTTATATAATATCTGTGTTTCAAAAATATGTATGACATCATGTAAAACCTAAGACTCTTTGAGGCACTGTCTTAGACCCCGTTTACAGTGCGAGCCCGGCCTCAATTGCGCGGCCAAGCCTCGCAATTTTGTCCGTTTACACTGCTGGGCTCGGCTTGGTATTGTCTAGTTTTCAGACCCTTTGCCAACTGAATTCTGTGGCGACGAAGTCGCCGTCCGGGCAAAGGCCTTTGCCGAAGGAAAAAATCATTTGCAGGACAAAACTATCTTAAACTATACTAGTTTTCAACGTTTAGGGGGTTAATATCCTGAATAGCGAAATAGTACAGGCAGAGGGTTTGGAAGCCAGACTAAAATTGGCCGCGCATTTGGCCCAGTTTGCGTTTACACCGAGAAAAGGCCGGACTCGGCCACGGCTCAGCCGGCTCAGCCCACCTCCAGAGCGTGGCCATTTGCGAGGCCAATTTTGGCCTCGCATTTGGCCTTTTGCGCGTTTACACTGAAATGAAGGTGGGCTCGGCCGCGGCCGAGCCTCGCACTGTAAAACGGGTCTTGGACATGCTACATATAATCTACAGTTGTATCAACTAACACCAAGGCCTCAATCAACACCACACAATGCCTCATGCAAGCTAATTCACTTGGCTGTTTCATGAGTTTACACATTTGGAAGAAATATCAACTTTGTTCTATTGAGTAACAAAAGTTTCACCTGTGACAGGATCTTCATTAATGCCATTCCATGGGGCAAAGTATCTTGAAAAGAAGTCATAGGGTGTTCCATCTTCGTTGACCTCCCCATTGGCCTTCACCGTGACAATGACCCCTTTGACCTCTCCAGTGTTGTGGTGTCCCATAAACTTACTAATGTCTGGTGCAAGACCCTCCAATGACGCTCTACAGAAAGACAGAAGATGCACTTTATTTCAATTATCTCAGATCTCCTGCTAATCAAATAAATCAATGATTTAATAAACGAAACAACTAGGTTTGAGAGCAGTTTTGGGGGGATTTGAAGATTTTTATTTGACCTTTGGCCCTAAGTTCATGCATTAAGTAATTTCCAAGGTATGGAGAAAAGTGTAATTTCAGTATTAACAAGGAAAAGTAGAAATTACGCGGTGCGTAATATATGTCCCCGCCGGAAGTAGCATTTAGTAGCAAAATGTACAATATAGGTAAAAAGATGAAGGTCAAAGGTCAAAGAAGTCAAAGGTCACAATTCTATGTAGAAGTTTTGAAGCCCTCACCTAGTGCCATCACATAAAGCTAACGGAATCGAAATCGGGTTAGAAATGGCGAAGGAGTAGCATTTTGTAGCCAATGTACAATATAGGTAAAAAAATCAAGGTCAAAGGTCAAAGAAGTCAAAGGTCAAAATTCTGTGTAGAAGTTTTGAAGCCCTCACCTAGTGCCATCACATAAAGCAAACGGAATCGAAATCGGGTTAGAAATGGCGAAGGAGTAGCATTTGGTAGGAAAATGTACAATACAGGTCAAAAATCAAGGTCAAAGGTCAAAGAAGTCAAAGGTCAAAATTCTGTGTAGAAGTTTTGAAGCCCTCACCTAGTGCCATCACTTAAAGCAAACGGAATTGTAATCGGGTTACAAATGGCGAAGGAGTAGCATTTTGTAGGCAATGTACAATATAGGTCAAAAATAAGGTCAAAGGTCAAAGAAGTCAAAGGTCAAAATTCTGTGTAGAAGTTTTGAAGCCCTCACCTAGTGCCATCATATAAAGCAAACGGAATCAAAATCGGGTTAGAAATGGCGAAGGAGTAGCATTTTGAAGCAAAATGTACAATATAGGTCAAAGGTCAAGGTCAAAGGTCACAACTGAAATTCTGTATAGAAGTTTCAAAGCTCCCATGTAGTGCTATCATATAAAGCAAACAGAATCAAAATCGGTTTAGAAATGGCGAAGGAGTAGCATTTTGAACATTTTGATCACACACGGACGCACACACGGACACACGGACACACGGACGGACGGACACACGGACGGACGGACACACGGACACACACACGTACGGAGCCCGTTTCATAGTCCCCTGCTCGAACTCGTTCGGCGGGGACAATTATATAATACTTTGAGCCACTTTCAAGATATGAAGAAGTGAAAGTTAGCATTTTCACCTGACCATTGACCTTTTGACCTTTTGGTAAAAAACTTTCCCAGAGAATCTCTAATGGGTAATACATACATGTATACAATATATTTCAAGAAAAAAATTTTAGGCAGTGCATACATAGGAGGAAAACAGTGTCATTTTGAGGATTTGACCTTGACATTTGACCCTTAAACTTTGACCCATGATCAAAAAATACCCAAGATAATCACTGCCAGTCAGTACATGCACATAAGTTCCACAAGGATACCTTGAACCATTTTCGAAATGTGGAGAAAAAAAAGTGAAATTTAACATTTTCATTTGACCTTTAACCTCATGACCCAAAACTTTCTCTAGAGAAACTGAATTAGGAAATACAGGTACATGCATACAAAATATCTTCAGGCATTGGATAAATATGCGGAAATGGGTAAATTTTGAGCATTTGACCTATACCTTGAGCATGTGCACCCAAAAGTTGATAGGCACAACTTTGCCCACTCATACATATACATGCCAAGTTTCATTAGAATACCTTGAACGTTTTTTAGTTACACTGTCCCAAAAATTGATTAAGGATGGAAGGATGGACAGATGGACGGACGAAAAACCTGAAATAACATAATGCCTCTAGCGATACTTCGTGGCAGAGGCATAAAAATGCATTCAACCTCTTATTCTTCTTGTCATCAATAGATAGTATCATCATCTGTTCTTGAATTTGACTGGAGGGGCGTGGGGGAAGGGGGTAGAGCAGTAGATATAATTGCACAATAATGAGGAATCAAATGAGAGAAGAAATTTATATTGGTTGATGTCTATCTATCACATAATTTTCTTATCACATGTGACAGAAACAATTTTACAAATTCTCTACTACTGCATTGGGGAACAAACTTAATGTTGTCATTATGAATATGTACCTACTGTTTTGTAATATATAATAGGATACTAGTGTGTATGTGTATTTTGCTGAAATGGCTCAAGAAAACTTTTTTGTTAACCCGTTTAAATGGTGACACTGTTATCAACCTCTACAACGATTTGATTTTGATTTGGTTTGCTTTATACTATAATCATTTATATTTTTCATTTGCATTCTCTGCACTGCACATGAGTGCACATTTTTTCAGTTCTACATACTGCTTATTATTGACATTTGAGGATGAACTAGTGGGGACCCAGAGGGGGAAAGGCACAAAATGGTGCATTTCTACCTGCACTGATCATTCAGATACTAACAACGGGTAAGGCAACAAAGCCAGTGAATGTTAGTGAAATGTAAAACACAACTATGCAGATTATGATTTTTAGGAAGATATCTTCTTTTTTTTTCCAATTTGTCATACATAAAATACATGCATTTCAACAGATAAGCGTACCTTCCACCCTCATCTGGGAGTCTTAAGATGAGTTCTACATTAGCACCCGGGGCACGCTGAATGTCGGCTGGTTTGATATCACCAAGGCACTCCTAATCGATACATGTTAAATATATATATCAAACATGAGCAGAAACTGAAAGCTGTAATCTTAATCTTAGCCTCATCTTTTCCTGCAAATCAAAGCAAGGTCTGAAAGCCAAGGCGCGTTGATGGCAAAGCACATGAATGGTATAACACCACAATCCAAGTACTTTCAAAATTTGGTAGTTGTTTGTGAGTAAATGTGAGTTGATGGATGAAAAAAGCTGCATCTATTGTGGGGAATTAGAAGAAATGTTATTCCATGAATACAAGAAAGAATGAAAAAAAAAAACACACACAAAACAAAACAGGATGAGAGTTTATGAAACTGAAACGAGCGAGGCGAGACTTACAGCGTGATTCAAGAATACTGGTATGCTTTCTACCCCCCTTCTCCTAAACTAGTTTCAATGCATTTCGTCTAGAAAGGTACTGCTGACATGTTATTCAAGAAACTGGATATGACAATTTTGATCTGTTTGATGCAAAGATAGGAAGACATGTACATGATACATAGTTCACACATTCAATTTTGTCTTGGTTATTTACAGCTAAAATGGACAAATTAAGTCTACATTTCACATTTTGTGCAATCACTGCAATGAAATTGCATCTAAATACGCATGTGTGCAACACCTTGTATTCCACCATGTACCTAGGCACCTGTAATAATACATCTATGACTCATGGTACCAAATTAAATGTGATAATCTTTATTTACTCTCTCTTCACTCAGCACAGCTAATCACACAAGTTTGCTACCATATACTGCATTCAACTGTTCAAACATATTAACACTAAAACGTGTGTGCATAACCTCCCTTATCACGAGTCTACTGACATATTGCCATTAACCCGTTGAGGACAAGTCCCAAGTGTACTCAGGCAAGGGTCTATGGGAAATGTATGTTGTAACAAAATCAGCCTGCCCTCAACGGGTTAAATAAACTAAACAAACAAACAAACAAACAAACAAAAAACAAACCAAATAAAAAACCAAACAAACAAAACCAGCCTTCAAATTCTTGAACATCATGTTCCCTAGTTGCTTTCAAAAGAGGCAACCTACTTGAGCTTTTAGTGTATTATTATGTTGTTGTTTGTAGAGGCAGTCATGTGTTTCACAAGGAAATACAGCTAGTCAGTGTCAGTATGCACCAGTACCAAAGAGTGTGCATGAAAACACAGCTAGTGATAGTCTGGACACACACACAGTGAGTACCTGGTGTGCAGAGGTATATTTTATGGTCTGTGAAGGTTCACCTGCTAGTGAGATCCCTTAGTCTTATCAGTAATTTCTTGGTCCCCGGTGAATACTGGATTTCTTGGACTGGCAGGTCATTTGTGACTTCCTTGGAATTTAAAACAAAAGGTAGGCAGGCAGATGGTGAAAAAAAGAAAATTCATGAGGCATGATGTATACTGTTATACGCCGAATATTTAGCGAGGTTTTTATTTTCGCGAATTTCGTGAGTCGGGTGCTACTCGCGAAATTAAAGACACGTGAAAATAATGACTCTGATCCCAATATGAATGTTATGCATTCAGTACAGTGCTCCACGATCGCGAATTCAACCACTTGTGAAATCGTTGGGAAGTCCCGCTTCGCAAAAATTTAGACTCGCTAAATATATGGCATATACAGTACTGTGCAGCATAACTAAATAGCATATATAGTATATGGTAGTATATAGTTTGGCAGTCAAGATGCAAGCAATCTTGAAAACACTGACTACAATACAACTGGCCATGGGAGCATGTACACACAATGACAGAAAATACCGAGCACAGGCATGAAAAAAAAAAAATATTCATTAATCATACATTATTACTAAGGAAGCATTTTGAGCTTCATTTAACGACCATGTAAAACAAATCTAAATGGACACCATACACACATTCATACACCATCATGTACAGCACTATGGAAATCATACACGAGTGTACATTTTATGTAAATTCCTTGCAGGGAAACGACATATCAATAGCACAAGACAAAAAAAAAAAAATGTACATGGTACTCTACTTGTTTGCTTGGCTAGAAAAGTGAATTTCCTCTCAAAATATCTAGACTAAAAGCATCAATCACAATAAAAACAAATAAACAAACAACAACAAACAAATGAACAAAACAACAACAACAACAACAACAAAGAAGCATGAAGAAAGATAACAAGGTATGTCTTCCTGGTATGCAAAACAAAAATCAATACCATGGCTTCACAGGATTATCACAAAAAAAAACAAAATTTTTAAAAGACATTCAACAATACAATCTCAATACAGAAACATTCCCTTCTTAATCCCTTAAAAATCGGGATAACCAACAAAAACAAACACATATATATCACATATGCATAATAGTGTATTTTGTGCATATGGCAAGTAGACTGAGACTGTGAAACACTTTACAGTGAGGTCATCAATCTCAGCTTTAACCTTTATGTGCTCAAGCATTCCGCTTAACTTGCCAAACTTTTCACCTGCATTCAGTAATTCCTCCAAACTAGACCCAGTAGGCTGCAAAAAGTTACATAGCCCACATCTGTGACAACTGGCAAACAAAGAACAATAAAAGTTATTTACCACAGATATTAACATTTCATTTAGAGATTACAAAGGCTTTGCAAGTGGCAGCTACTGGCTTTCAATGAGATACAAACTTAAAGGAATCAGAAACACAGCAATTTATTTACCTTAATAAGACCATCTAGTCCCTCTGGAATCTGTGTATGATGATACAGGGAGAAAAACACTGGTGTGGTGATTCAATGAACAAAGAGTTTATATGCAAAAGAAATAAGCTTCTCAATGTATAACACTATCAGTCACTATTTTATCATTTGAAATAAACTAGCACGTCAACAAAATAATAGAGGTCACTTTGGATGACTTCGAAATTCATCTCAATCTAAAGAAAAAGTTCACACAAATATACACTGTAGGTGTAGATTAACGAATGTAACAATACTAGTAGAACACATCTGTGGAAGTTTGAGGAATATCAGGCAATCTATTGAAAAGTTGTGAATTTTTAAAGTTTCAGTGTTGCCACTGCTGGATGAGAAGACAACAGTTTGTGCATCACTGCAGGACAGCAATATAATGAAAATATAAGCAGAATTCAAATATTTTCATATTTCTAGCAAAATCATACAGAGTGCTCAACTTACACCTCTTTCAGAGAGCAGGGAGAACAATATTACCCTTGTCAAGTATCAGTAATGCAGTCAGGGAATGCATACTTTTCATGAAAAATGAAATTTGTGGAATTTTCCTTATATTTTCTTTATATCATTGTACATACATAACATCAAGAACTGTAGTAGACTTGTCATCCAGTGATGGCTGCACAGAAACTTTAAAAATTCATAACTTTTGAAAGGATTGTCTGATTTTCCTCAAACTTTCACTGATGTGTTCTCATTATATTGCTGCCTTCACCATCTACACGCATTTGGACAAACTTCTCCTTCAACAAACTATTCACTGTTTTTCAAAGAATTGACAACTGTCATATCATACATCAGACTTCAAACTACAAGATTGCAAGGGAGGGATAAGGACAGAAGGAAAATCTAAAGAGTTTAAGTAAATCCTCATCATAAACACGCCAAGCTATAGACATTGGTAGAATACCCGTCATCATGATCCAAATTCATTTCATATCTCCCAAGTCATCTACAGCTAGATGTTTACACGGAACACACAAAATCCCCACGGTTGAACATACCTCGGTGGTACAAGGGTTAACAGGAAGGTCAAGTGTTATCAATTTTCCATCTCTCTTGGCTTTCAGCTGACCACTCAATGTGTTAAACTTCAGCTCCGTGTTGTTGTTTCCTACAGGGACGAGATGCAGCCATATATGTTCAACATTCATGAACATTACTGTTAAATTAACCGTGCATCCTGATCTTATCTTTTCAGAATAATTTTACAGGAAAAATACCTCTTTAATGTCATATTAAATTTTAATTACAGTCAGCTCTTTTTGCATACCACACGATGTCTCGTAATTGATAGTTGTGGATGCAATTTGCAGAACACTGTTTCGTCGAATAATTCATATACTTTCATGGTATCATCCTTTCCATTCATTATTTGATAGCATAAAATCTTAAGAGCAAGGTATGCCATGCAGTCTTGTTTTGATACAACAGAAGGTGTCTACACACAAAAAAAGAAATGATAAAATGCAAGGAAAAGATACCTAATATATATTGAGCTTGTCAAGCACACATTCATGACAACTGTCCTTATGTCTCTGTATACAACAACAGGAACAAAAAAAAAAAAAAAGAAAAGAAAAGAAATTAACATTGGAAAAATAAGTATCTCCTGACTACCAAAGAATCAAACTGCAGTAAAAGTGAACTGTCTCTTCAAAAGGCCTTTTATTAGACTTTTATGGAACATTTGTTTCAAACATTGCAGGTCTTGAATCTGCACAAAGTTTACCGGGTAAACAGGACATGTGAGGAGGTTGCTTAGTGCCAGATGGGTAGGCAAGATTAAAAGAATACCAGGTATCCCTTAGGTTCATGACACACACATGGTTACTGACCTAAAGCTCTGAAGATGACTGTCGCAGTTGCCATGGTTGCATGTCCACACAGATTGACTTCATTTGTTGGGGTGAACCACCGGAGATTGAACTCTTGGGCTGTATGAACAAGGACGCATAGAAGGGGAAAAAAGTGGGTGCAATAACTGAAGGGACAGGTACTCATGACAAGCACCATTGTGACTCATATGTCCATCTACAATAAGCAAATAAATAGGTTATAATTTACCTTGAAAAGTTAATGAATCAAGTGAGAGCCATTAACAGATTCAAAATAAACTTGCTGTTGACGCGCTACCCTTGGGGGACTGGCTGAAATAAAATGGAAAATATATTTTGCTTTCAGAGAGAAAGCCAATCATTTCATAGGATACTCATTGTAATGTCAGTCCTCTTGAGTTTTCTGAAGCAATAGTTTTACACTTTAATCAGTACTGGGAAAGATGTTACAATGAGGAACGGATGAGAAATAACCTTAACATGTGTTTCCTTGACATCATAGTTAATCATTCACAGCTGGATGTTTGCTAGGGACTCATCCGTACTTATTGAAGGATATCATTTCTCAGAGGGATGTGAAATGGTTAATGACAGTTGACACTTGTTAAGTAGAGAGCTAAATTTGTTGAAGAACGAGGGAGATAAGAAAGAAGGGGGATGAGGAACTAGAGGAGGATGAGAAAGAGGAGGTGAAGGAGGAGGAGGAGGAAGGAGAGGCAGGTGAGTAGGAGTTGGATTAGGAGGAGGAGTATGAACAGGAGATGGAGGAAAAGGGGGAGTGGTGTGCCTTTTACCCAGCTGCAAATTCACTTTAATACTCACATTGAGTGCATTCAAAAAATGATATTTAGTTCAGTTCATTACACCTTTGGTCCAAAAGATTTGTATTTCACTGAATACTTTAATTGTGTATACAATATAAATTGCATGGATACATATCATCTCCATCTATAGATTCAAATAGGCACAGCTTATGTTTTCCCCTCTCCACATGATGGAAATGGCATGAAGTGTGAGTCACTTTATAGCACAAAGTATTTCCTGTAATGCATTGAATACCTGCAGAAACATTAAGTCATATCTAAGTAGAAAACATGGTGTATCACACATGTATAGACACACACACACACACAAAGACACACACAAACAGATATATACACCCATAACATTTTGTCCTTGAAGGTTTGCCTGGTAAAAGGCTCTGGTCCCACTGTCTTACAGTCCACCCTCCAAATCCCTGGAAATTTCAGGAACAAATATAAGAAGACAGAATATAGCATCCCAACTTTGTTTTGAAAGTAGAATCTGGATGTAATATTGCTGAGTTTAACCAGAAGTATTGTTTTCTCAAGTGTGATGTACATCTTTCTCTGACAAATTCAACTTAGGTCAATTCCTTTACTTGTTATCTTTAGACACACTCACTTCTACTGTTGTTTGTCAAAGGGTGTGCAACAGGATATCTATTAACCATCTGGCTTGCTACACACTCTGCAGTTTTTGAAGACTAATGGTGATCGAAAGCAGAACTATTTGATCTGAATGACGAAAATTGAGATTTAAAATGGGAGTCTTGATGTCACTTCATCATGGTATATCAAGTCTAAAAGCACGATAGAGACTTTATCAGCATTCATGAAAACAATTTTCTTCAGAATGCTTGTCTGCAAGGACAGACCACAAATTCTATTACTCTGTCATGTTTGTATTCCTCTCTGATCATAACAAGTGAATATCAATGCCATGATCATTGAATATATGAGGAATGTTCTCTCTTTCTCTCTCTCTGTCCATCTGTCTCTCTCTCTCTCTCTCTCTAAAAAAATTCTCATCATTAACCATAACATAATGCATAACATATTGAAGTATGTAAAAGCAATCTAAAAAGCCATTCATGAAAATATCAATTCACAAACTTGTGTTTAAAAAAATAATTAGTAAGGTGGCATATACGTAAATGCAACACATGCTATTGATGTACATAATTGCACATAGGTCTAATGTATTAAACTCCACCTCCCTTTAGTACTGTAAAAGCTGTTATTTTCACAAATGAGGTCACCAATGAGGTCACAGTCATTTTTACAAGATATTGTTTTTGCAATTTGACACAGAGGTTATCTACAGTGCCTGCCACTTTACTATATATGTCAATATTTTCATGTGTTGATGAATTCACAGCCCAATAATGATTCACAAAATTGGGGAAAATTAAATTCTCCAGCAAATCCTGTAAAACGAGGAATGTTCGCATGCATTTTAATTTAGCTAATTTCGCGAGAGCCAAGATTCATGAAATTAAAATGTACACAAAAGTTCTTGTCTACACTATATGCATTGAATGTTAGAGGCAACTCACGAATATTTCATGCCTCGAAAAAGGCCGTTGGCTCCAATTCGCAAAAATTTCATTCCGCGAAAATATTGTGTTTTACAGTAATATATAGCTTTTACCATAGAAAACAAAAAAATTACATCTGTAATGTCAGCAACTCCAGGCTATGTGAACAAAAGAAAATAAAGTGTAAGAAAATTACTGTTGCAGCTCACATTTTTTTTTAAAGAGTGGTAACAATCTTCCACTTCTAAACATGTGTCATTTCATGCATGATTGTACTTAAGACCATGTGAAATCAGTATGTTGGTAAGCTTTAAGAATTAGAATATGAATTGTTATTCATATAATCTACACTTAACTCATACAAGGACATACTTTTGTTCACACTGATAATGTAATCAAGTTTACCACTTTGAAGAGTTTCAGCAGAATTTGCTGGATGAACATAAGCAGTTTCAGACAGATTCATTTCCATGGCGATCTTCATTTTGACATCATCTGGAAAATCCTTTGGTGCATCAATCAAGAGGAAGCAAGAAAGAAAAAGAGATTTGGTAGCAGGTCAGTGGCATATTTAGCATAATTTATTCCATAGAGTATCGTGACATTCTCAGTTTTATGGTTCAATAAAGAATGCAATTGTGCAATGCACTATTGCTTTTATCAGTTTTGTTCACAGGCTCTTAATACTGGTGTCTGATTGGTTGTGAACCATATTAGAGAAGAGTTTTACAATTTTGTAGTGCAAAATGGGATGTTTAAATAAAAGTGCTCAGTGTATAGTTAACCATTAATCAATGCAAAACAAACAACCCACTTTGATGAGGTGACTTTACACTTCATTAGAATTATGAAACCGCCTGTAGACTGTTAGAAGGCTTAATTACTGAGTACCTGGTACACACGAGTATAATTTTAATGGCATGGTTTACTCCTGAACCATTTCTATAGACTAAGCCCAGTGTATATTGATTAGTGTTTTGTCTGGCACACCATTTCTTCGCTTCATGCCACTCCTAGTGACTACATACCTACTAAAAAGGGATCACACCATTAAACCCCTCTATGCTAATGGGTCAAATGTGCACGAATTTCACACACACACCTATGGACAGGAGATAAATGTGGGATGCAGCTAGGATGAAGTATTGAGCAGGAAAGATAATATGTGACCCTGCACTACAAAACCAACAAAAAGTCGCCAGACAAATGGATTTTTAGTTAAAGGGGAAAATCAAGTCCAAATGTGAGTTAGTCTGATAAGAAAGAGTACAATATTACGAGTTCAACTGTAAAATTTTGATCGAAATCGGGTGAAAAATAAGGAAGAACTGTATGACATTTCAAAGTTTCGCTAATTTTTCAAGACGCAGTTCTTGAACGGTCAATATGTCTATGCAAATAGCAAAGTGAGCATGTTCCCCCCTCCCCTCATAACTCGCCATATAGTTTGTACATAAAATTTTGAAATTTCAATTTTTTTCATTCATCCGCAATTATGCCCGAGGCTCAAATCGTGGTATATCTAATTAATCACTACTCTGAAGTTATTCAACCAGGAGTAACATCGTGTTTCAGACTTCAATGACAGAAACATTGAATTTTCATTATTATTATTTTTTTTTTACAAGATCAATGGAAAATTGTGAGGATATGACATGGTTAGCTCACTCATTTGCATATTCATATCCACTGTACAAGAATTGTTTTGCAGAAATTATCAGAACTTCAAAATGTCATAACTTCCTTACTTTCATCCGATTTCAGTCAATTAATTTTTACACTTGCACTAGTAAGATTTTACTCTTTTTCATCAGACTAACTTATATTTGGACTGGATTTCCCCTTTTTAAGGGCAGATTCTGCAAGAGCAGATTCTAAGCTTTAAAATGATGTCTAACTCAATTCAAGTGGACTCTCCTAACCTGAATTACCTACGATGACGCCCAGTAAGTTGAAAACTTGTAGAGGGCCATTCAAAGGATTCAATCCTGAACCTGAGGTGATCCATGTGATGTACTGTATCCACGGGATTATCAGTTAATGCAATCTGGATTAAATTTGTTATGCTTCTGCTTCCAGTGATCATTGAGCTTGGACTTAAAGCTATTCACTGATGTTGCCTCGACAGCATCTGCACAAAGGCTATTCCACGCATTTACTACTCTCTGACTGAAAGAGTTCAACCTTTTACTAGTTCGACACCTTCCTTTATACAACTTAAACCTATGACTGCGTGTAACTTGATCATTGATAACAAAGAGAACAGCTGGATCAAAGTCTTCCATATCATGCAAAATCTTGAACACTTGAATCATGTACTGAACGTTCACGTTGATACTCTAGGGATGGAATCCCCAAATACTTGAGTCTCTCAGGATATGGCAACGACTGAACTTCTGATACCAACTTTGTTGCTCTCCTCTGAACTGATTCAAGCTTTTTTGCATCACTCTTTGAAGTTCATTCCATACACAAGAGCAATATTCCAAAAGTGGTCGAACAAGGGCCTTATACAGTAGGACAAACACTTCCCTAGTCAGATGAGCAAAAGTCCTTTTGATCAAACCAAGAACTTTATTTGCCTTTGCAGCTACTTTGTGTACATGAAGAGTAAACTTGATGTCAGAAGAAAAGTACACCCCGATATCTTTTTCCTCTTTGACTATCTCAATAACCTCAACATTATCATTGTTGTCATTTGAATGCATCTGATATTGACACCGAGGATTTCTACGACCATGGTGCATAACATGACATTTCCTGTGATTGAATTTGAGCTGCCATATCCGGGACCAGACCTCAAGTTTGTGGATGGTATCCTGCAGTAACTGTGTATCACCGGGATCACTAATTTACTGCCAGCATTTGGCATCGTCTGCAAACAATCTCATATTACAGTCAACATCTTCAGAAATATCATTCACAAATGTTAGGAACAGTACCGGGCCTAGAACACTTCCCTGTGGAACACCACTACGGACTGCCCTCCACGAAGAAGCCTCACCACGGACAACGATCCTTTGCAACCTATCAAAATATTTTAAAGAAAGCACACACTATGGAAAAGTGTGAACTAAGAGGCTCTGAAGTACAGGGTCTATATTCAAGCACTTAATCTTACAAAAGCCATGCTACCTATGCAATGAATAGGACAAAAAACAAGATAAGGTCTAAACCTCTGAACAACAAAAATGAAGGGATTATCAGATTTTAAAAAGCTGAAATTTAACATGCTCTATTACCACATTCAGTCCATATTAATGCCAACTTTCAAAGCAGCAGCATTATACTTTCAAAAGTTATTAGCGTTGAAAGTGAAGAGTTTGCAAAGAATTTCCAAGAAATAAAAAGGGGCCTCTAAGATATACCTGACCACAGTACTCCACTAAAAAAAAAAATAAATAAAAAAAAATGAAAAAAAAAATGGATGGTTGTAGAAAAACTGCTGAAAATCCACTTTCCCATTCATTTTATGATCCCAAACTCAAGAATAATATAGAAGAACAGCTCTTTCAGAAAATATGGAAAACTAAAAAATTGACTGGTAATTGGTTGACCTGTTTCATCTTTTTTTTTTTTAGTCCTCACATAATTAAATCAAGGGGTGCGACTTTTTGTTGGTTTTGTGATGCATGGTCACATATTAAAGTTAATTGGGCACTAGCTACTAACATTTTGGTAACATCTTACTTGTGTATTACAGGCACAATAACAACATTTTGATCTTACAATTTGAGAGCACTAAACAACGGTGTAGCTCTTCTTTTATGCAATATGAATTCAAACAAAATGTGATACAAGGTACCAGTTACCAACCTCCCATAATTTTGCTTTGGAGGAAAAAAAATACTTGTTGCATGCATTTTAACATCATGAATATACAAGTAGATGTATACAATAAAAATGTGCATTAGACCCTCTAAATGTTCGCTACATAGGCATAAACATTAACAAAAAAAGTGAAACGTAAACATACAAGAGCCCCAAGACTACCATGACTACAGAGCTCCAAGGATAATATCATTCACTTAAACTTAATGGCATACTCTACCCGTTATACTGGTCATACTCATAGCAATTTAGTTCAAGTTCAAGTTCAAGTTCAAGTTTTATTTAATCAAATCATTAAACAATAGACATTTCACAAAAGGATACAGCATTAAGAATAATGAATGGTAATAATGAAATGGAATAATGAATAGTATTGACAATTGGAAAAAGAAAGCAGTTAAATTTGTACAATTCCATTCACAATCAAAGAAACTGAAGGACAATATCGGTATTCAATAAATTTACACATATGACAAGTATTGAAGTAAGTAAAAATACTAAAAGCTTGTACTTAAAGGGAAGATAAACCCCAAGAACAATGTGGATTGAGTGAAAGCAGCAACATTATTAGAACACATCAGTGAAAGTTTGAAGAAAATCGGACAATCGATGCAAAAGTTATGAATTTTTAAAGTTTTGATGTTGGAACCGCTGGATGAGGAGACTACAGGGGGGTGTTTCATCAACGTTTGTCGGCACTGACAACTTGAATCACCATAGTAACAGTCGGTGACCAGAGCATCTCAGCCAATCAAAACTAAGGATTTTACTGAAATTGGTCAGCGCCGACAGTTGTCGGTGCTGACAAGCGTTGATGAAACACCCCCCTGGAGGTTATGACGTATGAGTGGACAACAATACCAAGAAAATATAAAGAAAATACTACAAAAATCAATTTTTCATGAAAATTACAAATTCATCAACTTGATATTGACATATGTTAAGGGTAGCAATTATTCCCCCTGCTTTCTGAAAGCGGTTGGTCCACTGCTCTTTCATAATTCTAGAAAAGTGAATTTTTGTTGAATTTCCTTTATATTTTCTTTGAATTGTTGTCCACTTATACGTCATATCCTCCAGTAGTCTCCCCATCCAGCGGTTCCAACACCAAAACTTTAAAAATTCATAACTTTTGCATCAATTGTCCGATTTTCCTCAAACTTTCATTGATGTGTTCTACTAATGTTGCTGCTTTCACTCAATCCACATTGTTCTGGGGGTTTATCTTCCCTTTAACTAGACTGAGCTGAGAGAGTTCATGATTTCATGCACGTGAATGCAAATCACATTGTTCCATGAACTCCTCATGCGGCATGTTGACAGTGACTTGACATCAGTTGCCACTATTAATTAAGCCTCCGTGTACATTTAAATCCGTCTTTTAAGTAAATGACGACAGACAGCAAACAGAAAACGAATACATCATACGTAGCCTGGTAGGCCTACTATAGTACTACTAAAAAGTAGCCGTGACGGCGGCTGCATGCTACGAGACACGGGCATTGGGCTACGCCGTAATCGCTGGGGGCGACGCACAGCTTTACCTACCTCAGCTGCGCTGGGCACGGGACAAACTGCTGCAGGGTTTCCCGTGAATGGTGCTCTTGCAAATGCGTCCACAGTGTACAGAGGTACCGTTTTACCTGCCATTTTTGTATAAAAGAGAAAATCTGCAACTCTCAAGGCAAACGAAAACGCGAAATGCTGGAAGTGTCAGAATAAAAACAACGCGGATCGGATCACTCGCCGTATTTTGGTTACAATGTATGCACTGATCTGAATCTCGCATACACGCACGCTATTAATGACACGGATGTGTAAATTGCACCAAAGATCGTGTCCCGACCTCCCTGATTGCACCGTAGCTAGCATGCAGCATGCCAGCAGCACGTGCACTTTGCTTTCACATCATCACGCGTCTGCTGTTTGTGGGCAAGTGAGGGCGGCACAGCACTTTGATAAAGGAGCAGAGCCGCAACGATTCTGTAGAGGAGGAGGATGGGTATGTTTAATGGGAGGGAAATGGGAGAAGGGATCCAGAGTAAAGTTAAATGCAATATGGCGTAGTGGGGGATGAGGGAAGGATCGAGGAGGAGGGAGAGAAGGAGGAAGAAAAACGGAGGAGGATGAGGGGAAGAATTAAGAGGTAATTAAAGGAGGATGGGAGGAGGATGAGGAGGAAGGAAAGAGGATGGTGAGCTATGACGAGGGAGGGGATGAGAATAGAATTTAAGGAGGAGAGCTGAGGAGGAAGAGTCGGAGGAATGAAATGGAGGAAGGGGGTGGGGAGAGAAAGGGAACATTAAGTGACATTTGAAAGTAAGAGGAGGTGCATGGAGGAGCCAGGGAAAAGAAGAGGGAAGAAGAGCAGAAGGAGAAGGAGGAATATTTTCTCCGGAGGAGGATAATGATGTTGGAGAGATAGAGGATCGGTGAGGAGAATCGGGTCGGGAATAAAGAATCCCATTGAATAAGATCTTGGAACATCATCAGAAACAACAGCAACACCACCATACACTCATAGAAAGCTTGCAATTAGTTCCTCACAAGGTTATTATGTGACATTTAATGTCTGTGCCAGATAGGCCTAATGAGTCGAAAAGTATACACAAATTCACACATTCAACTATTTAACAGGATAGATATAGGAAATAAACGTGGAACACAGAGAGTTGAATGTTGTGATATAACATCATAATGTGCCAAATAAACCTGTAAAAAAGAAACAAAATTAATCGCAGAATGAAAACCAGAGAGAGAGGGACTAAAAGGGATGGGGGCGAGATGGGAGAGCTTAGAGAGAGATGGGGATAAAGGGGTATTATTCAGACTACCCACGTGCATGAAAACCTAGCTATGTATTTATAAGGAGTGTAGCAATATTTCTTCTGCTCTTGACATAATGTCAAGAGCAGAAGAAATTGCTACAATCCTTAGCAAGATGTTGAAAGAAAAAGAAGCCAACTTCAAGGAAAGACACTACCCTAGAAGAAAGAAATAGAGAAAGCAGTGTCTTTGTAGGCCTAAATAAGTAAGTAAAAATACAAAGCTAGCTTATGAAAAGGAAAGGAAGAAATGAAGAAATAAAGAAAGGACGGAAGAAATAGTAAAATGAAAATGAATAAAACTACAGAACTTTAGTACGCAGCTCAGCGAGCAGTTACTACCACCATGGACCGTCCATGCTACCACGAGAGGCAGATTTTTTTTTTCTACCTCACCCCTAGTGTCCAACCTGTCTCCACCATGCCTCACGTGTGTTCTCATACTCTTGTAATTCTAGTTTTCATCAAAGTACATATATTGTCTTGTTGTCTTCTTTGACCTTCTAAATTCAATCAGTAGATTTGAGATCGTGTCCCATGACCATTAAACTTTTTGCTCCATGAAAAGCGTCCATTTCATGACTACCGTTAGAATTCTGCTTTGTAGTCCTTGGACCGAATCTAAGCTTTCTGCTTGACACCAGTTGGAAGCCTTATTTTGTTCCTTTTCATGCCTTTCATTTTCCATATTGCTTTGATTTGCAATTTAGCAGCACTTTCAGGCATAGTAATCCAAAATACTAGAGTAGATTTTAAAAAAGTCGAACTGGAGCAGCTGTGTGTTTGAAAAAAAAATCAAAACAGTTTATGACTTTTTTTTCTTAAATTTTATTGTACATGATCTGTGCAGTTCATATATTAAAGATGATATTTACAAACTTGTCAAAATCAGTGAACCTAAAGCTGCCTCCGGAAATAAATAGCGCGGGGTTACGAAACCCAAAAGTGATACTTTCAGCATCAAGCACCACCCGAATACTTAGTAAGATCGATCCACCTGATTGCGTACCACGTGACAATTGCGCTAAAGAGCTGCTGGGAACTTCTCGAAAAATGGCTTCCGCCGAAGTAGCAAAGCATGAAGAGGTAATAATTTTGCGGATTTGAGCGTTTCTTATCATGCAAAGTTGTACAGATGGTATTAATGCACTACTCGGTGTTATCATTTCTTTGACATAAGTTTTTGCTTTAAACTATGGTGTTTTTGACATTTTATAACAATTTCCTCTGCAGACTGCTGTACCGGTGCAAAAAACGTGTGCATAAGCTGTGTGACAGTGAATGAAGCGTGCCGACAGATGTGCACACACGTTGTTTCTGCGGATGGGATGCGAGAGCCGGATCGGGCCACGGCCATACGGTGGTGCATGCACAAAACTGTTGCAAACCACAGCTGCGAAAACTCGTGATTTGATATGTTTTCAAAGCTTATATAGAACCTAGTACTGAAATAACTTAGCAGCAAAGCTTGGTTTAAAAGTTATGGCACCTATCTTTACAACAAGAGCCTGTGTGGCTGTGTTGTGCGCTGTGCAGCAGTGTGGATGTGGTTGTGTGGGTGGCTGTGGCTGTGTGCAATGACCAGGCAAGACTGGTAGATTGGGGAATTCCAATTGTGCCAGTTGTGAGGGTGTTTTGAGTTACTGTTTATAAACCGAGTTCATGAATTGAATTCAAGATCAGGTCTATTGTAGAATCAGTGAATCTCCCACCCCCAACTCAGAAACAACCCTGGAACATTTTGATATCTGTCAAGTCCTGTATTTTGTAGAAGAACGGAATAATTTTAGATCTACTTCTCAAATGTGATCAGAAGGTAAAAAAACACAAACAAACAAACAAACAAAACACCCTGCTACACACAAGCAATTTTGTATAGCAGTCATATAAAAAATGCATAGGGCCTGCCGGTAGCAAATTGCGAAGTGATGCCAAGAAAATTATTCTGTGGAAAAATAAGTTGACGAAGTATGAAACCTGCACCAAGGACAAGTTCAAAGGTTAGACTTCCCCGTGACATTAGTCGACCTCGGGCAAAAATGCATTGGTTTCTATACATGTATGCTACCTGCATAGCTGTCATTTGTCACGCATGAAAAAAATAACTACCCAACTGCAAAAAACATTGTGGTTATGGTTGGTTTATCATGAATAAGGTTTCAGACACCACAGGTGATGGATGACTTTGAGGGGAAAAAAAAAAACAAAACAAAACACATGACCTCTGTGTTTGGTGCCAAATATTAGTAATTTCCTTGTCAAAAATTGTATTAAGCCTTTGCCACCAAGAAATGCAGGAGAGTAAGATTTATAAGAAGTAAGGCATTTGATACAGTGCTATTTTACTATTGTAATAGAAGCAGATTGTGTTTCAGAGTATTTTTACTGGTACCTGGTAGCTCATTTTCTGACACATGAAATTATGCAACTAATAAATCATGAAAAAAAAAATAATGGGCTGGTTTTGGTGGTTTGATCATCACAAATAGCTCAGAAACTACAGGTTGGGGATTGATTCCTTGAAGAAAATATTGACTTGGCCTCAGTGCCATGTGTCAGGAGTCATTTAGTTTTGACCAGGAATTTCATCTCCTGCGCCAATGCTGATAATACCTCTCCAGCAGTAAGCGTAGGATACAGTGTCATACTACTGGTATACTGGTACCAAAAGTATAATGTGTGTAACTTTGATATTTTTACAACATGTTTGGAAAAACTGAAAATAGTTGATGAAATATATTATGATTAATGGTATGAGTTGGTTTATCATGGCTAATGGCTTTGAAACCAGGAAGGAAAGGGTGGATTAACAGAAGGAAATAATGACTCGGCTTTCACATATGGTACTAGGTGTGATTTAACGTTTGGTGAAAAAATTGTCAGTGCATGTGCCACTGCCTGTAGAACTGGTTCAGTAAGGCACAGTAAGGATGTTATACTGCTACTGATGTGCTTGTACCAGAAGTTCGTATGTGCATACAGTAACTCATTCTTTCATGTGTAAGGGAAGAAAAAAAAAAATATTAGATTTATTTGTGATTTGGGTGGAATGGTTGGTGTTTATGCCTTTGAAGCTGCATAGGGAGCAATGAATTTGTGGAAGGGGAAAATGATCCGACCTCTGTACTGTGTATCAGGAGTGATTTAGTTTTGGTGAGGAATTTCACCACTTGCACCACTCATGGTGATACACAATAAAAATAAGTGCATATAATATGGTGCTCCACTACTGGTGTACAGGTATGAGAAGTGTATGTAACTAAAAATCATTTCAAACAGTGTGTTGTTTCAGTGACATTGGTTATTGCCAAAGGTGACTGTGTATGAGAAATAATTGACAAAAAGTATGGTGTAAAATGAGATTGACTCCGGTGTATATAGGGATGTGAAAATTCACAGATTTTATTCTCTTTATTCATGAATTTCCTTTGTATGCATCTGTAGGACACTACCACCGATACAAAGCAAGCCGCAGGAGATGACTCCGCCGTGAGCCAGCTGAGTCCGGAGAGTCTTATCAAACATCCACTGCAGAACAGGTGGTCCATGTGGTTCTTCAAGAATGACAAATCAAAGGCATGGACGGATAACCTCAGAATAATCACTGCCTTCGACACAGTAGAAGACTTCTGGGCGTGAGTCAATCTCCCTGCATTCATTTGTCAAGTATCTTAATACATTATGTAACTTACACAATGTGCATTTAATAGTTTGACCAGTATTGAGCCTATTTAAGCAAGTCTACGTTCCATTACAGTACAGTGATGAAGTTATAAAGCTCATGACATTTACACCCTTTTGTGCTCCAAAGAACAAGGGCTTTGCAATTTGGTCTGTGTTCAACTTATGCATCAAGTGTCAAGAACTGATTTTGATCTCCTCCTTTTCTAGATCAGCTTTTACTTGTACTATGCATTATTTTTTTCTCTGCATTGATAAGTCATGGTATGCAGCTGGTTTGCTTTTTGACTGTCTGAAGCTCATAAAGGTAGAAACAACTGTAAGATTTAAATCACAAAGATTATGATAGCAACTTAAGCATTGAAAAAAAAATATATTTGCATTCCATCTGGGTAGTCTCATTTGAAACAATTTCTGTTACCTCTTCCACATATGTCTTTTTTGCACCCTTTCTCTCTCATCAACCAACAGATTATATAATCACATACAAGTAGCAAGCAGACTGGCATCAGGGTGTGATTACTCATTATTCAAGGTAATGTCTATTTTGTTGTGATCATCCTCTTACTGTTTAGACAGAAAAAAACAAACAAACAAACACTGTCCATTCTGAGCACCAGAGCACCTGAACACAAAAGAAGTGAGGAGTCTTCCATTTTTAGTAGACCGTGGAGAACACTGGACAGTTTGGGCCTCAATTACTGTATACGCTGAATATTTTGTGAGGATTTTATTTTCGCGAATTTCGCGAGTCAGTTGATATTCGCGAAATTAAAGACACACAGAAATATTGACTCTGCTCCCGATGTGAATGTGACATATGCGTGTATGCTTCTCCGTTCAGTACAGGACTCCACGTTCGCGAATTTAACCACTCACAAAATCGTCGGGAATTCCCGATTCGCAAAAATTTAGACTCACAAAATATATGGCGTATACAGTATGTAATGATTTTAATGGCTTTTGATATGTATTCACTGATCTGTTGATGAGCCTTGGTGATCTACAAATTAAACAATGTTTGATCTTCTTTGGCAAGAAAAACACATGGCATTTCAGTGAGGATGAATACATGGGCAAATTTATATCGATATGTTTCCATTGCTTGTGTGAAACGTGCTTGCTGCCATGTCAGTGGTGAGATGGTGCTGAACCGACATTTCTTTGCTTGTTTCCCTGTGCAGGATGGTGTGAAGCCAATGTGGGAAGATGACAAGAATATAGATGGTGGCAGGTGGCTGATTGGATTTGACAAGCGTTCAAAACCTCAAGACATTGACAGATGTTGGCTAGAAACGGTGAGTGTGCAGTTTCATTTTTATTTGCTTGAGGCCCCCCTCAATTATGGCATCACTGATTTTTGCTACAGTGTGCAAAAAGCAGAATGATACAAAAATGTGTACTAAAGGTGAGCAGTGTTTTGCTGGATATTATATACAATGAAAAGAGCAACCCCCCCCCCCCCCTCCCGAAATGCAGTCAGAGCATTTAGGTGTGCAGGTAGAAATGGCATTTCCTTGTGAATAGCTATAGAGTAGATGGCGGAACTCTTCAAGAGAATGCTGAATCAATCGTGAAGGTTAACTGCAGACTTCATATGATCGTTAAAACATTTTGGTTCTTAACTATATAACACTAGAATGGAGAATGTTACTAAAAATATTCCAAGTTCAGAGCCAGAAATAACTGGGTTTACTTGCATCAATCTTGTGTTTATCAGCATGGCGATGTTCTTTATGTAAAACTCGATGTGTAGGTTGACTGTGGGTATAATGCACTTAGGACTCATCATTGTGTGCAGAGCTCCAGTGAGTCTTCGCTGCCAAGTATTGGTACACTGTGGGTGATTGTGCTTTTGTTCCTTTAATGTAGGAAGTACTCATCAAAAGACATGTTTTAGATACCAGGACCCTGTTTTATGAAGAGTTAAAATTGATTATATAGTTGATTTCAACTGTATATCTATGGCAGCCTGTGTGGTAAGGAAATTCAAAATCGATTTTATCTTTTGATAAAACGGGGCCCTGATACGTCAAATGATTCAGATGTCAACTTGACAGAGTCACATGACATTACCTTCTGTAGATGCTTCTGATGGTTGGAGAGAGTTTTGATGATGACTCCGACTTGGTCAATGGTGCTGTGGTCAACATCAGGAATAAAGGGAACAAGATTGCAATGTGGACAGGCGACAGGAGGAAAGAGGACTCGATATTGAATATAGGGTGAGTAATTCAATGCAAAGCAACGGTAGTCGGGAATATTTCCTTGTGAAAGCTGCCTCTGTAACATGGGTTATGTTCAGAGGAACACTGGTCACTTTCGGCTGACCATCCACTGTGTGAACTACCCAAGTGGGTGCCATTGATGAATACTTCGATAGGAACGGCTGATGTCCCTAGGATATTTGTATTTTGTAGATAAATGCCAACACAGTAGAAACCATGGTGTCTTGAATTAAATGGCCCAGTGCTTCTGTTTCTTTGAGGGTTGCAGGGAGAAAACAGGATCCCAATGGTTTTCACTCTCTTTGCTGGCTGCCGTGTCATAATCATATTGCAAGGAAATTTGATGCACAAAATGGCCAATATCCATCTTTGTTTGTAGTGTTTCAAAAATCTGAGATCACAGTTTCTCACTGTGCTGGTATCAGTCAGTACCCCTGCGAATAAAGTGAACATTGAAACTGTTATTATTATTTCCATGTCATGCATGAAAACCAAACCTTTACTGGGTAACTTTGTCAAAATGCAGCTGGATTACCGTGTTTATCTTGCAGAGGAAAGGGAATGTAGTGTGATCATGTCTTTTTAAGAAGACAGCAACAATTAGTTCTCCATTAGATTTGGCTTACCTTACTGTCTGTTTAATAGAGAAATGGATTGTTGTGCTGAGAACAAACCCTTGAAAGAAGAGAAGAATGACCACTAATCAGCATTCAGTGTGAAGGACCTACAGGATGCTTCTGTTACAACGAATACGGTTATAAAGAAATTTCTTTACAGCAAAGTAAAAATTCAGGTCCAAAAATCATCATCATTAAAGTCTATGGGGCAAAATTCCCTTTGGTTATAACAAAATTTTGTAATAATGAAAGAAAACTGCTGGTTCCATGTGTAGTGTTATAATGGAACTCCCAGGGAGTTGCCTGTTTCAGGATGCTTTGATAATTGCCTATTTTTGAAAACTTCTTCAAGACATTGTAACGCATAATTTACACATGGCTTCCTGTCTTATATTCCAATTTTCTTTGCCAGTCGCAAGTTTAAAGAGCGATTAGGTCTACCGCCCAAGTACCCAGTGGTCTTTGAGGTAAGTTTAGGGTGTACACAATGGCGAAGCTAAAAAGTAGATCATATTTTTAGGCTGTTCTTGATCCCCTGCCCTGTTTCCATGGAGACTTGAAATACTTGCTAAGTGCTGCTTTGAACGGCATTTTGAGCCACATCTGACCTATTATGAGTAAAGGGTAAGTCCTCTCTGCCATGTGATAATAGCAGGGGGAAATATCTGCACTATCTACAAAGACTGAAGAGAGAGCAGTTTATTGTGAACAGGATTTTTTTTTTGTTTTTTTTTTTTGTTTTTGTTTAAGAGCACCCTGTTCTACTCTCATTGTGAAATAAGACGCTTAAAAAAACCCAGAGCTGTCAGTATTTACAAGGACAGAGACAAGATTTCCTACATGCATTCTGCATTTCCTGTGTTACCTATATTCAGCTGTTGTCTGTACCACTAAGAGGTAAGGAATGTTAGACCAGAATTTTTTAAATTTTTATTTATTTCTCATTTACCACATGCCATGTAATGCCAAGTGCAGATTGCAACAAACCTACTGGTTTATCTGAATATGTATTTTCTCTGTGTTGAAGCTTACATTCATTAATAATGATAGTGATAGTAAAAGAGTTGTGAAGTGGAATGAATTTTGTTCCTGAATATTTTCTACTAATTTTTCATGACAGCTTCTTTAATTCTTTTCTTCCACTGGATAAAAAAAATTATGTGAATTATCTCTGTTACTGTTGATTGTCATTACATATCTTTTTATTCTGTTCACCGTCCGCATTCTCCCTCCCAGGCACACAAAGACACAATGACAAAGACGGGGTCCATGGCAAAGAGCCTCCACACCGTATGATACTTGCCCCCCATCCCTGTGGGCCAAGGCGTCTGTCCCTCTCTCCCTTCTCTCTCTTCCTTCAGTCATCTTGGACTCCAGTTTCTCTCCAGTGCTCTCAGCAGATTTGCCAAAGCGCTCCTGCTAGATTACCATGAATTCCTTGAGAACACGATCTGGCTGGAGCGACCGTGGAGTGCAGTCTCTTATTTTGAGTGCCGAGATGCAGCCGTTTGATCTGTGAAGTGATCTTAAAAGTGGCAAGTAGCACACATGGGCTGTCCCCAAATGGGCAGGGGGAAAGGATGTATTTTGTGTATGCATTCACATCAAATGAAGTGGTTGCTGAGACATGCTTGTTGCCTGTTAAGAGATTCGGTATCAACTGTGTTGTCAACAACTCGAGAGTGGATTTTCATCGTAAGAGTATAAATGATACAGTGATTCATAAGGATGAAAATTTAAGTGTGTTTAGTAAGGACAGCATGTTTCTTACGATGACAGTATTGTAGAGTAAATTATATCATTATGATTCCAAAGAAGAAATCCCAGTCCCGCATTCTAAATAAGAAAAAGTTCAATTAAATTTTGGTAAGATATTTCTCGGAAAAATATGCTTTTGTGTATTTTTAGGAGGAGGGGAGGAGAGTGATAGGATTTCCTTTTGATACTCCCATGTTCACGTTATTTAACCAAATGTGCATTGTATTTAAAATCAGTGCATATTCCCAAGTCTGTTGGCCATCTTCACATAGGACTACTTGTTCATGTCTTTATACATCACAAGTGTTGTATTGTAAACATATCTTTAAGTGCTGTAAGTGGCAAGATTATTATTTTGTGTCTGTACATAATGTATTAGCTCATGTGTTTAGTTTCCCTATTTACTTTATTATGGAAATAGCAAGGAATTGCTACCTTATCATCATTGGTTTCGGGGTGAAAGATACCCACAAATGTTGAAAATTGTGCAACATTTGTGAAATCAGTGAACTTTCGAGTTTTACTTCAGTTTTGTGAATTTTTGTATTCCTTTACAGTTTTGGATGAATACACACCATGTACACTTAAGCATGAAAACCCTTTGGTATGAATGTTAATGCGTTAATCCTGGAATCTATCTGAAGTTGTTAAAAAAAGATGCAAAACTAGGGCTGCTTGTAGGAGCTTTTCAGTCACAAAATAAATTGGCAAGCGTTTCTAAAGAATGTTTAGTTTCAGAAACCACAACCTCCACTGAATCTAGTTTAAAAAGTGGTTTTCTTGTTCTTATGATAATTTTTATGCCCTTGATATTAAAGGCATTGTGCAGCACACATTTCAAATCAGACCTTTGTGCAGCACCTACATCAAATCATACCTTTCATCACCAACCTTGATTTGAAGATCAAAGAAACACTTATATGGAATTTAGACAAGTTTGAAGAAATGTTGTAACAGGTTAAGAATCTGGAAAATTATGTAATAATGTGCATTACAGGACATTGTATTCTACTGGTTTCATAACCATAACATTGCAGTGAGAAGTCCATGTTTGTAAGCATACGCACAAACAATCCATATTTTTGTTTTTATTAGGAATGTGTGATGGATTTCATTTTCTGTGTCAAAAAAACAAACAAACAAACAAACAAACCCAAAATGTGCGTAATGATTGAACATCCTGGATGTATCCTCAGAGGATTCTCAAATGTATCTTTTTTCTCCCAGAAAGAAATGAACGGGAAAGATTGTGGCATTTGATATGACAGAGGATAGGATGAGTGTTGCGTAGTATATACAGCATAAGATGCATTGTCGCTACATTTGCACTTTTTAGGTCATCAGATACTCCCTTATGTAATAACATGCTCAAATCCTTGACGTCATAATTTTCCCTAATGTTTGCACAATGTTGAAAAATATCTTAACTGATCTGCTACATTTTTTTTTTCTGGTCTGCCAGCAAGTATGAAGTTCCTTGTTAAGGACACATCTTTATCATAGACCTTTTCATGAAACTATATACTTAAATAATTGGTACATCGATGCTGATAATGGTACAGTTAAGAATAATTGAAGTAAAAGCAATTTCTTTGTAATGTAGAATTTATATTGTAATTTCTTGCAGTTCATTTCATAAAGAACAAAGTAGTCTGTTCTTGATAGATACAATAAGGGTGATTATGATATACACGTGGTTGTACACTGATTATCACAAGACAAAGGACATTGGAATGCACCTTTCCCCAGACCGAGCATAGCGTACATGTTATCATGAATCCTTACACGATTATCAAAATATATCGCAGGGAAACGTGTATTAAAGTTATGCATGATCTAGGGGAACGTGCATCCCAGTGCCTTTTATTAACTATGTTAGTATTTTAGCAATGATTGGCAAATGATGTCACTGGCAGAATATTGGTTTTGATGGTTTTGTGGGAATATCGAGGTAATCTTAGTAGAAATACTAATACAAAATATATGACACAAATTCAGATATTCTTTTGGCCATGTGATGATCAGGGTATTATTAATTGATATCATATCGATATGAGTCAACATGCATTTGCATTGAATAGTTTCTTTAACATCCATCCACATTATTTGTATTTACAGTTTCCTGAAAGTTTGAAAAAGGAGATCAACTTGAAAATATATTCCTGAGATGTAACGTCAGTATGAGATGACTGCAGCAGTGTTGAGCAAGCTGATAAAATTGTTTGTTGTTTAATCCCATTATCCAAAGCTTCAGAGGGTTTACAATGCACAAATGTAACGTAATTTTGTTTTTTGGTCTTTTCTTTCTAAAAATCCTTTACTGAGTAATATTTCTGGAAGCATATCCAAGCCTTAATCAGTGGAATAACTTCTGCCAACACTTTGTCGACCACAAGTCCACAGGGTGGTTTTCTATGATTGCATGTCCTGTTCCCAGTGCGGTATGTTGCTTTGAACCTGATAAGTCTAGGGCAAGTTGGATGTATCTACAGGACTTCGAATGTAAAATTAATGTTCAGCTAAGTGTACCAAGAGGAAAGGATTTGCTTGTGTAATATCCCTGTTATTGAATTCTTTGAAATTATATATTTCAGATTTCTGTTACATTTTAGAAATTTTCTCATTTGCAGTTCTGTGTTAAACCAAAAAAAAAAATTCTCTAATTTGATGTTTATGCCCCTATCACAAAATGTACAGCAGACCTATGGGACAAAAGTGCGAGATGGCGATCATTTCTAGTTGAAAGATTGTGTCGCAGCAATTTGCGTGTAAAGAGGAATGTGAAGGCCTAAGATCAATATTGGGGAAAGTCGATATAATGAATGCAGCTATAAACAAGATATGGTATATTACGAGGAAACATTTGCAATCTGATGTTGTGATTGGCTTTCTGCTAGGGAATTCAATATCTCCATACATGCACTCATAATGTACATAAAAACAAAATGTGTCACACAGCATTATGTATAGCATGTTTGAATCTTCCACACATGCTTGACAGAACCATCATTTTACATACCAATTCACAGACGATCATGAGATGATCATCACGATAATGGCTGCATTTAGACTGTACATGTACGAATTTGAACATTCATTAAGGAACATATTCTTCAAATCATATTTCATAGGCGAAAAACATTTTTTACACACACAGGTGAGTAATTCTCTCACAGATATTGCCAGGGTACCAGTGTTAATTGAAACATGATCTACAGTCCCACATGCACAAATTAGTGTCTTTAAGTCATTTTTTAAATGCCAGCTGATATAGCGACATATCAGCTATAACAAGGGGAAGCTGCATGGTCCTGACCTTGTTATATCGAGTTTCCCCGTACAGTGCAACTATGTTCTCTATGATTTACTTTTAAGTTGTTGCTGCTGGTTTCTTTCGCAGAATCATTCATTGACCTTGTTCATGGTTCTCTTTTTAAAGGCTTAGAATACTGTTTCATGCAGCCTGATTTTGTTTGTTTGTTTGTTTGATTGTTTTTTTTTTAACAGCTGAATTCATCTTCAATAGCTGTTCCTGTTGTGCAAACAAGTTAAATGGGATGGATAAATTGGGAGTTTATGTCCTGTGTATCTCACTACATATCTGCTTTTGTTTTCCTTGCCGTATAGATCCAGTAGCAATGATGATATTTTAAAAAGATGGGACATGTGAAGTGTGAAGTACCTTGATTTCAAGGAATTGCTACCCACATCCCCTCCAAAAGTTTATATGCTTAAAGTGAATCACATGCCTAGCACAGAAAGTGTCATTTTTCCTGCCAGTTCTAGCTGTACTCCTTGTGTATGCATAATTCACTTTTTCCGAGCTGGAGGTATGACATGCTGCACTGATTGTTATCAGAGTCAAGACTCTGTACCAGTATGTCTTTGTAGTGTTTTCTGTCTCCAAGAACATGCGTTGGATATGTACATTGTCTCAGTGTTCATAGTATATTTGCAGAGAAATGATTGCCATGTTATTTATCAGTGCTGTGCTCTTACAGTCAAACTGTCTAAATAGTTTAGAATAAAGATAATGGCATGTCTGTGTCTGCTTTTTAATTTTTTTTATAGTCATCACACAGAAATTTATTTCAGCTCACTTTCTTTCTAAGTGCATGTTATTATTATTCAAAGGAAAAAAAAAGTTCGATAGATTTTCTTGATACCTGGCCCTTGGTACATGAGGTCAAAGGTCGCCATGCTTTAGCTATATTGACATTTTCAGTAGTGGTGGTAGTAGTAGTAATATTCAGTTGGAGGAGAAGAACTAGACAATTATTTTCTGAAAGTAATTGTGATGAAATGTCAAGGTCAAAGGAGATTGTACTTTTGCTAATCAAAAAAGAAGAGTGATTTCCAGCCAGAATTACATCTAGAAATGTTCAGTGGTAATATGATTTGGTGGACAGGGTGGAAGTAAAAGATATATATTTTGTCATAGCAGGTCAAAGCTCTAGGTCAAAAGTCACTGTACTGTTACAGCTAGAAATGTTCAGCAGTGATATACTAGTGCGGGAAGGTGAGAAATAAGTATTAATGTATAGATGTAATGAGAATGGCACACTAAAAAAGAAAAAATAAGTAAATAATTTCCAGTCATAATATTAGCAGTGAATGGTCATTAATTATATTACATGGCAGAGAGGACAAAATGATGAACAGTTGTCTAAAGTAATGGGTTGATAGGTGACTATAATTAAATTTTAGTGGAAAATTTGCTTTTCCAGACACAACTTTCATTAAGAAAAGTCCAATGATATTATTTGGTGTAGTGGATAGAAGTATATGGGAAGATATTCCTTTATGCAGAGAGGGTTTAAAGGTTACACCTTGCAGTTAGTTGTCAAGACGAATGAATGTCATTGAAATGGAAATGAAGATCCCTGAACTTTATTTCATGCAATACTGTTTGAAGAGAGCTGGAGGCATCCCAGCCAACTGCATGCTGCAGTTGCATTGATGTGGTTTCAGAAAATAGTAGAAAACATAAATATTTATGTGCTGAGCATGAAGTCTTTTTTTTTTTCCTCACATGTAAAGCTAAACATTTCAATCTATTTCGATTTGTATGAGATAGGCAACAATGGTTATTTGTGAAGGACAAGTGATGTTAAACAAACAAAACAAAAACAAAACAGAATTGAGTTGTCCAAAATAGAAGATGAATACAGTGTTCCCGTTTTGCTGTTGTGTCTAATATGAATATGATGTACCTATTTTGCTGTTTTGTCTGTGCGATTCAGTGCATGCTTTTACAGATTGAGTATATTTCCTCTTAAATTTTATGTTTCATTTATTTGGAAAACCTTCTGTAAAGTGTGTACAAAGTGATTTGTTCCATTTAAAGTGACATTTGTGTGTAAGTAGACTTGACATTGTACCTTTTGAAAATGGGATATCTGGATCTTAGTGAGATCTGATAAGATTAAGCTTCCACATTGAATGGAGCCAGGAGAGTTTGTTATAGTGTTACACTTCTTTTAGATCTTCACTGTGTTTTTTGGTGTTTTAGTACCAACTGGCATTTATAGTCTGCAAGATGATTTCTTGAGTTTGCATGCATTCAAAGAAATGATACAAGATTCAATCTGCAAATACATGATTGCATGAGAATAACATGGTAGGTTTTTTTTTTTTTGTCTTGCTTTTCATCACAGCAGTTTGAGCAGAATTGTGATATATTTCTCCCATGTTTAGTAAGATTTAATACATACTATCTATATGCTCTGATTGATTTTAGTTAGTGGCTTAGTTCTGCGATTTCACCTTTCTACCTATTAGGGGAAGAACTAATAGATGACAATATGTACATAATGTACAAATGATTATGTAGGCTTGGATTACATCAACTTGTATTTCACATTGGCATGACTTTGAGCCATTAGTGAATGTTATTGTATTTTATATTTTAAACAGGAAACAAGCAAAAAAAAAATTAAGTATATTAAATGTAAGATGTTTCCACTTGCGGAAAACGAATATACATATGTACATGTGAATATGTGCTTTATTACTGGGATGGAAATGTAGTGGTGTGACATGGACTGTATGATTGTCTGTTGTTTGATCTTGATTTTGCTCCTTTTTCAAATGTCATTGTTGTTTATTGAAAATTTATCGCAGCTCACAGTTTTCCTCAGTGATGTGTTTGGCGTGCCTCAGTTTGTTGAATGTCATGGTGTAGCTATCATTACCACAAACTGTTACTCACCAGTTACTAAACACCCAAGCTCACACACAAAACCATTTTACATTTGTACATTTGAGATGCATAGTTTTAGGGTGTATTGGTCACTTGAATTTATCTATATCAATGATCTCATTCATCAGTCTTTTCTTAAATGTTTAATCAACAGAGTATTTAGTGACTTAATTTGGTCAATTGTTTTGAGACCATGTAAATAATTCTGTCGATAAAAGTGAATACCTTAACTGATTTGTAAGCTAAGAAATGAAAGAAAAGAAAGCCACCCACTCATACACATACATGTAGGTGCCATATATTTGCAGTTTTTTTTTTTTTCAAATTTTGCAAGTAGGGCGCTATTAGCAACTTTAACGGCAAGCAAATCAACTCTGATCCTAACATGCAGTAAATGTGACATAAAATTATGTACTCCACGGTCCCGATTCGCCATAAATTAAGAGTTACTAAATATGTGCCATATACAGACAATAACATTTTATATTTTGGATCAAGAATTTATCCTCTAACAATGGTTAAAAGAGTTTCACAGGATTGTTTTGGGTTTTTTTTTTTTCCTGACCATTTCAGAATGTTGGCCTGCTTGACACTCCATGGTATACTAATTGGAAAATAGGTCACTTTTAATTGATGACATTTGCCAAATACATAGTACGCTATTTGTGAAATTATGTCACAAAGTATTTCTGACATCACGTGCTGCTCTGTAGGGTCACTTAGGTCACTTCGTTTGTGACACGTCCAAAGCTGATTGTGACATCACGCCCTGCTTCTTGCGGTCAGTGTAGAAACTGTCCACAACCTCGCATCTACCATGTGACTTAATCACCTCATTTTCCCCCTTCTTTTATTTGAATTTTTTATATTTATAAAACAAATATACTTTGCTAATTTTGAATTTCTAGTAAAAAATTTGGGCCTCAACGCCTCAAAACATAAAATTCACTTCCGGGCTGCGCCCCTCAATGAATAGCACTATTTTTTAGTTATCTCTACCCATAGTAACTATACTGAGTTGGGGGCGGATCCAGGAATTCTGTAAAGGGGGGGGGGGGGGAGGGTGCAACTAATATTTCTGCAGTGCCACTTCCGGGTTTCATTTTCATTCATTCATTCGTTTTATTTCATTCTTCGGATAAAAAGATTGGAAAATAAAAATCATGCATATATACGCAATATGTACAGGTATAAAATGTTAAAATGACTTTCAGCGATCAAATACAATAGAACAAACAAGAGTGCATTATAACAAAGAAAAATGAAAATAGGATGTATCAGTAAAAGCCTATGAGGCTTGACAGGTAGATACACCCATAACGTATGACATAGAAATAACTACAGCACAGAATTACTCAATGTGTGTTTGTGTGTGAGCTTGTGTGTTAAACACAAAAAGACATAAGATGACAAAAGACTTATACTTAGTTTTAAATGAGTTCAAAAAAATTGAATTATCTCTTAATTTTTTTCATTTTATTTCTTTTGTTTTTAGCGAAAGATAAATGGAGGGGGGGGGGCGTGCGCCGGTTGCAACCCCCTCTGGATCCGCTACTGTGAGTTCTAGTAGTGTTCTTTTTTTAATCTTAAAAAAAAAAAAAAAAAAGATATGATCATTAAAAAAAAAAAAAATGAATAGCGATGTATGCATGCAGTCCACAGAACTATGTTCTGATGTGATATGCAGTCGCGATGATTACAATGACGCCCTCTAGCGATCTCGCCGATGTATAATTTACGTGTGTGTCAAAGGTGAACCCGGTGGCCGAACAAGAAAGGCAGAAATCGCTTGATGACCCACTAAAATGGAAGGAAACAGAGATGAAAGTGAGAAATGCGTAAGAATAGCTCTGAAGGCCTCGGCTACTGGTGATCGAGAGAAGGCTATTAAATTCTTGCAGAAAGCTCATAAATTGTATCCGTCTCGGAAAGTGGAAGGTGAGTTTCATCAGATAGCTTTCTAAACTACCGACAAACGTTGCGGTATACAACTGACAGTATACGTCCTTTGGTAGGCCGTACGTGGTACGTACGGCATAGCATGTGATGCAATGCCAATGAACATGATGAATGTCAATGTCAGACAATGAGTCCAGCCAGCCAGCTACAATACCCTCATAAATGTACAGGTAGCAGCTAACGTTAGTGTAGTAGAGTCTTACCCGTATTCATGGTATTATACAGATATAAGAACTCGTCTTGTTATAAAGCTCATTCTGAGCTGCTGTGACGTGGTGGCCACCGTGAATGGCGCGCGTGATCCACCACACTCGCGACCTCGTTCTAACGTTAGGGCTTTTTTTAGGCCTAGACCTCGTTAGAAATCTAGATTAGATTCTACCGGTATTCATCGGTATCACCATCGGTAGGCCTATTTTATTTTTATTTCCCACTATCAACAGCAAGCATGCAGTAGAGAAGCTTCATGTCATGTCATTGGTCATGGTTTGCATTTTGTAATCTGGAAAAGAATCTGGACTTTCCTTCATCTGTATTTTCTTTTTGACCTAAATTTGTAAATAATCTAACTTAGACCAGATAAATTTTTTCCTTTGTTTTTATTTAATGTTAGTTTAAAAATGGTTTCCACTTCATTATCGTTTTTTTCTCCTCACTTTTTCAATTTTGTCACAAACGTTTGTCTGTTTCCATGGACCGTGCAAGTTTTCTTGGAGGATGCTCATCATTTTAATCGACCGCCCCTTTTCCCATTGAAAAGCACGTAAATCCAGTGAATGGGCAAATATACTGTACGAGCTGAAATTTTCGCGTACAGATATTTTCGCGAATTGCTACTTGGAGGACATTTTGGCGTGTTGTTAATTTCGCGGTTGCGAGGGTCTAACTGAACTAAGTTATTTGTGCGTTGCTATTTTCGCGTGTCGTTATTTTCGCGGTTCAAAGGCGATTCGCGAAATTCGCGAAAATAAAACCACCGCGAAAATTTCAGCTTGTACAGTATGTGAACAATAATTATGTTTATTTACTAATTAAGATTTTCTGCAATTCTTTTACCTCCTTTTTCCTCAGGTTATTTACCTGTACCCCCCTAATTTTTCTTGATATGTGTTCATGTTAGAATGTTCCAGCGTATTGCGCCCCGTCCCACGCGTGTTTTGGATTTTATACGCGAGAAAGCCATTGCGCGAAGATGGTCGATCTAAAAATAAGTGGTCAATGAGTTGACCTACTAGTAGACGTAGGGTAAAACCCCCAGTATTCGGTCATTTAAGCTTTTCTGCAATATTTTTTACACTAAAATAATACTTCATATCTACATCATATCTATTATACGTGTAATATCTATAGTATTACATCGTATCTATAATAATACATCATATCTACAGCAATGTATGTGAAATATATCAAATTTCTTTAATCTCAATTTTCATTTTGTTAAATATCTCACAGAATTGCACAAAATCCAAAAATATATCACCTTGAAAATCCCCCAGAATACGGTCACCGCAACCAGTATTCGGTCACGCGATGAGCGCGTTCAAAGTCAATGCGTGTTCACGCTGGGATCATGGCAGCTAAAAATTGCGCCACGCACTACCTTGTTGGCGCAAAATTGCATCGGGGATGTGGTGGCCCCCGTTGGTGACCGAATACTGGGGAATCAGCACTTGCATTCAACCCTTGTACATTGAGTCACTGCATTTGCATGTACAGTGTATGGAAATTTTGTTTTTCTTTTGCGTTTTTGACGATACCATCACACTTTGAGCTTGCGATAAGCAAAAAATCCCGCAAGAGAATGGTGTATTTCTCGAATTTTAGCGCTTTTTCGGCGACCCGTACTCTTAAAACTGGGCTTATTCCACGCACGCTTTTGGAAAGTCGCGCTGATTCTTTACTTTTGACGGTGAAATTTGGGATTTTGGATGGATTTTTGGAGAGGGCTAAGGGAGTTTCCTGTTGTGAATAATGAGTGTGCGAGTATGTGAATTGATGTGATTTGTGTGTGTTGTGACAGTAGAACTTACTGGCTGGTGATTAGTGATAAGTGACCGAATACCGGTAGGTGACCGAATACTGTTACTCTTACTCTACTATACATGTAACCATTACACCTCTCAGAGGATATGCATGCACTTCAGCTGTTTCTATTTATATGCATTCGTTTATAATCACTGGACAGCATGGTACAATGTAATTCCGGACGTGTTTATCTCTGAGTAATATATGACATTCCATCAATACGCGTGGGACTTCGCAGACTTATCTTACTAGGTTCTATGCGCAAAAATTTCCAAAATGAAACACAGAAAATTTATAAATGCCAGGAAATTCACATTTTACCTGCATGTTCAGCTACATAGTGTGTCACTGGCATACCAAACTAGTAAATACAGCAAGTTCATAAGAAAAGTGAAGGAAAAGAAAAAGAAATCAGCTGCTGCCTACAATGTACTTCAGAATTTGTACTTTTTTGAAGATTAATTTTACCCAGTGACATCCTTCAGAAAATCCAGAGGGAAAAATACTTTAAAAAAAGAAGATTTTATGTATGAATGTTGTCTTGTCAGTGATGCATTTGATTTGTGTTATGATGTATCCCTTTGTATACTTTTTTGATTGCACTGTGGCTGTTCCATTTGACTTATCATGGCCGTGCAGACAATCTGTACTCTAATCAAAATTTAATCTTGATTGAATCAAGATTAAATTTTGATGAGAGTTGACACCGTACTACCTGGTTACTCTTTTTGATTAAACATGAATGTACAGAGAGTTACAACATATTGTAGTAGACTGAACATGTAGAAACCTACAACCGTGTAGCCTTATTCATATTTATCACATACATATAAATGTACTTTTTGATGTAGGGAAACTTGCATTTGAGACCATTTTTTTTTTTTAATGATAAAGATCAATCATGTGAAGATGCATTGTAGCCTTTAATTTACATATTATGTTGCAGTTTGCATGTCATTGAACCTACATGTATCATAGAGACCACCCGTCTGCGAAAGTCATGTTTATGTGTTTAAAGCCACTGTGTCCTATCTTCTGAAGGCAGATTGATTCAATGTCATTACTGCTAGCAAATGGGTTGTTTTTGTTTGCTTGTCTGATATATTATAGCAATATTACTGCAAAAGTAAATACTGTAAAAGTGGATATTTTCGCGTTCGGCCGGATAAGAAGAGTTTCGCATGTTTTTAATTCCGCGGTATCGAGACATCAACTACAGGAACATATGGCAAGCAAAAATATGCTTTTATTTTCACGCTAGTTTTTTTCTTGCGAAAATTTCAACACCGCGAAAATTTCCACTTTTACAGTAAAGGATTTTGATGAATTTTCAGAATAGGTTGTGGCAAAAGAAACATGTGATTACTGGTAGATTGTGGCTTATTTTGGATCATTACCTGGATGTACCAGATAAGCCTTTTTGAAATGAGTTACCCATGGGTACTGCAGGGCTGCCAACACTGGAAACTAGTTGAGAGTGAGACTCCCATAGGCCAATGCTATAATTTAGGAGTCAAAATGAGTGAGATCAATAGAAATGCATGCATATGAAATAAAGTTTTAGAGTGAGAAAGGACCAAAATGTGTGAGTCTCACACTCAATGCGTGAGAGTTGGCAGCCCTGGTACTGCGGCATTGGTGACCCTAGAGCTTTGGCTTTGGCCTATGCTTTTCAATTACTACTAGTTTGCTATTGATAAATTCTATTTTTCTTTTTTTTTTTGTGGCCCTGTTGCAGAATTAATTGAAAGAATGCAAAATGTCAGTGACAGCAGTGAAAGCAGTGACAGTGGATCTCAGCAAAGTTCATCAAATGAGCAGAGTAGACCAGCTGATTCTTCCCCACTGAGGCAGCGTAGAAACTCTGCCTCAAGGCAGTGGGCAGCATCCGGAGGCACCAGCTCAAATGGGGATGCCCGTAAAGATTACACACCAGAGCAGCAAGCTGCTGTCAGAAAGTAAGTGCAGCTTGATAGAGTGATTGACAAAAATGATGCAGAAGATACACAGTGGTAGAGGTTGTGATAAGAAGACAGACCATGCAAAGTTTGTGGCACTCTATAATCCTATGCCATTTTGATATCTCATCAGCAATCCTTCAATATTGTATGCATAACATGCCATCTTAACTGGTGCACTTTTGTGGGTGTGTTTGTAATGTCATGTTTGTATAGACCTACAAGTGTATAGATATTGCTGGTATTTTACTTTTGAAATTGCTCTTTGCACTTTTTCTTTTTTAGTTGTGAAAATAAGTGGTAATGTTTTTATGCCTCCACCACAAAGTGTCACAAAGTTTATTATGTATGAGGACATGAGATCAAAGGTCAAGGGTGAAGACTTGAATGCTTCAATTTTACTTGTTACCCCATTGTACCTGTGAAATTGCACAGGCTTTTGCAGGTGTAGCACAAGTTTGATCAGCAAAGACTTCTCTGCTGAAAATCGTCATATGGTCATGAGGTCAAATATCAACAAAATTGTACCTTCGCAGTGCACAAAGAGTTCAATCGCAATACAATGTACTTGTTACAATTCTCAAATGTTAGCTCTCCAAAACAGTTTTGCCATCCAAGTGAAATTTGGTGCAAGGAATGTGCACTATATTTACAGTAACAACTCCATGTATTTTCAAACTTTCAAGCATGTCATTTCAGTTTCTGGCCAATCATATGAAACTGTCGTCTCACATTGTCGAGATGTACTGTAGGCCCTCAAGTATTGGGAGAATATAGTGATACAGTAGAGGCATGCTAGTCATTATAGCACCATTTCTAGTTGCCAATAATCTTTTGGTTCTTGTAATTTCCATGTGCAAGGTTTTTTTTTTTAAAGTTTTCATGTTTGTTCGGTCTTCCTTCCAGAATCCAGCAATGCAAGGATTTCTATGAAATTCTTGGTGTCGCGAAGGATTGCAGTGAGGCAGATGTCAAGAAAGCCTACAAGAAACTTGCCCTGCAGTTCCATCCTGACAAGAACAAAGCGCCTGGCTCAGAAGAGGCATTCAAAGGCAAGATCAGGAAGTCATTTGCTCCTTGTCAAACAATTATATCTTAAGAGATATCTTCAGCAGCAAAATTATGTTGGTTTTTTTGTTCATGCCTTGATTTACATTCTGTATGCATGTTTATAGTTCAGGTTAGCATTATATGAAAGGTACATGTTTACAATACTATTCGTCAGAGCATAGCTGAGGATTCAGTATTTCCTCAACTAACCATTTGTATAAAATCATTGAACAATATGGATCAAGTTCTTAATCAGAAGTCACCAGGATTTCATCTTATACGATTGTCATAGTCATCATCAATTTTTGTAACTTATAGTTTTGTTATGCATTAAACACTTTCAAAGGAAAATAATTTCCATAATTAATGCTACAGCCTGGTAATACTGTAAAAGTGGATATTTTCGCGCGACTAATTTTTCGCGCTCGGCGGGGTAAGAAGAGTTTCGTGTCTTTTTAATTCCATGGAATCAAGTCATCAACTGTTGGAACATATGGCAAACAAAAATATTTGTGTACTTTTATTTTTGCGCTAGTTTCGGGTTGCGCGAAATGCGCGAAAATTTCAACACCGCGAAAAGTTCCACTTTTACAGTATTGACATTCTTTTCTATATGATTAAATTGATAATAACAAGATGATGGTATCAAAAAATAGATCACTTCAGGGCAAACTTCATGTGCATTTTTGACTTTTTTTTTTTTGCTGAAGAGTATACTATTGTTTGTTTGCGAAATGTGCTGTTTTTATATTACTTAAACAGACTTTATTAGTTTGAAGCTTTTCTGTCTGTCCAATTGTTTACAATTGTAGCAAATGCCTTTCTGTTTTCAATGTAGCCAACGTTTGTGTAAGGTGTGTTTTGTGATCGCCTTCTCTGATATCTTTGGCTGCAAACAGCAATAGGAAAAGCCTTCGCTGTACTCAGTGACAAGGAGAAGAGGAAAAAGTATGACATGTATGGAGACGAGTCCCAGAATGAAAGACAGATGAACAGACATTCCCATAGGCACCATTACTACAACAATGGATGGTACTATGAGACAAGGGGATTTGATGATGGTGAGTAATGTTAGTCCTTATCCAGCTTTAAAAAACAAACAAACAAACAAACTTTTGACTCTCTGACTGGTTAAGGCATCATTTTGAGATCACCTATCATACACATAGAGTTATTTTTGCTGTGCAATGCACAATAAAATGTCAGTGACTGCATTTGAAGCAGAAGTGAACAGTGAGGTAAGCATAAAGAGCTGTCCTGTGAATTCATCTGTTGCATTTTATCAGTGAAACAAATATGCAAAGATTTTACCTGTGCAGCTGCTGAATACATGTATGCCAGTCTTGTTTCCAAAGCTGCTGCTTGACTCCATCCATACTTTGGATGTCAGTGACAAAAAGACCACTGGCCATAATGTCATTCTATCCTTGGTACTAATAGGGTAACTCTTTATGTGCCAAGGCACTTTTACATGTAGTTGCAACTTGCCATGAGCTGTCATCAGAATTCACTTACCTTGGTAATCCCTCCAAACTTAACCCCCATTAGCAAGCCCATTCAGATGAAGCAATGCACCAAAGTCCAGCAAGAGGCCATGGTAACACACACAATAGGGACTAGGTAGATTAGGAAATCTCTGTTCGCAAGACATCTGTGCCAACTGGGGAATAAAACATTACAGGGTTGTTTAGTAGTTAGTGCTGTCAAACTGAATGTAGAAGTGTGTTGAGAGTGAAAAGCATCATGCTTACACCAGTTTCAGCGTAACCACTTGTTGACACCATTTTTAGGGCAATATTTCCCACATTTTGGCCTGTTCTGACAGCACTTTATAGCATTTTGTCATTCATCATTGTTATCATTATTTGTTGTTGTTTTTTTTTTATTGTTAAGGTAAAAATGGATTATATTGAGTAAACCCCCAATTGTATTTTTCTGATGCAGATGACATAAGCCCAGAAGATATCTTCAACATGTTCTTCAATGGGGGATTTCCCTCAAGCCATGTCAGAAGGAGACAAGCCTTTCATCATGCCCACAGTGAGAGAAGGGCAGGAGAGGTATGCAAAATAGTCTCTTCTCTCTCACGGACTACACATACAGTGTAATATGTGATTTGCTTTGATGCATATGCTGTAATTGCCAACAATATACCTAGGTTTCTAGGAAGATAGACGTTGTATGTTGTCACAGCACTAGAATTTTATCAATTCTCTGTTTTAGCCTCACAAGAGTACACCTTTTTATAAACCTTCTGTTGTTTTTTCTACTAAAGAAATAACAGTGTCTGAATAGCAATTGCACATTACAATGAATGATATCCAACAGTCTTACTGTACAAGTTGTATAAAGATAGATGGAGAATTATCTTTTTTTTTTTTTTTTTTTTTTTTTTTGCAACTACTGCAGATCATTCTACAAAACCACTTACTGTGGTCAGCCAGGTTTTAATGTGTTCATCAATGGAATATTTCATGTGGCATCATTCTGATCACAAATAGTTTTGGATGCATTCTAGATGTAGATGTAGATTGTATAATGTGCTGTCCCCAATGCACACTGGAAAAAAATCAAGAACTTTTTTACATTGTGGCTGTTGTGGCAAATCAGTGGAAAGGAATGCAGCCTTGCGGTGATGATCAAAGGCATGTAATTTCTTTAACAAGAATTTGCTCTAAATTTTTGATATTGATGAAAAGAGACCTTGCATTATTGAAACCAGAGGTTTACTGTTTGTTTTTGAATTTATGTATTTATGTATTTATTTATTTATCTATTTATTTTTATCTTATTCATTTATTCATTTTTTTTATCTTTGCAGACGAACTACACATTCTTGATCCAGGTGCTGCCGATTCTCTTGCTAGTTGTCATGTCATTATTCTCCAGCATGTTTGTGGGTGACCCCATCTTCAGATTATCTAGACAAGGGTAAGAAAAGCTATTTTGTCAAGGTGTGAGATATCTTAAGGAAGGCACTGTTTTACAATGTCTCAAGTTTTAAAATGTGTTTGCTACATGAACAGTACCTGTGCTTCTCTCTTTCACCCACACACAATCCAATCTTATTCTGTTTACGAAGTGTGATCTACATGATGTCTCTCTGCCCTCCCCCGCCCACTTAAAAATGCTGTGATGCTGCAACTTAAATAATTGCTGTTTTTAATCCTCTATGGGATGTGATGTAATGATGAGAAAGAAAATTCTACCGGGCCCTTACAGACTGATGTGTCCAGGTATTTTTGCATCATCACAAAGTAAATAAGAAAGTGAACGTACTGTGTATTTTATCAGATTTTGTTGCCACTGTGAAGTGGGTCAGATTTTTTTTTTCATCCCAATCATATCATATCATTTGCTTTGATTTGATTTATTCTTTTTTTTTTAAGTTATTCTCTTCATTTCCTACAGTTTCAACAATTTTCATTACACATACATCTTTGACATAATTACATGTGTTATGAATTACCATACAGGACGGTTGCCAACAATAAGTTTGAAGCTTGACTCTTTGGTAACCGCTGATACGTGACATTAATGCAATAAAACAAGGGGGTCCAACATGATGCTCATGGAATAGAGAGATAAGGAAAGAGGGACAGAAAGAGTAAGAAAGAGAGGGAGGTGATAGGAACCTCCTGACACTAGTCTTTATACTATTCATTGTATGTCTTTGTTTCTTTCTTCCCTTGCAATTGTTAGAGCATATAAGGAGGAGAGGAGAACACCCAATGATGTCATGTATTATGTAAAGGTAAGTACGGTACGTCTCTTACGAATGTGTACACAGTAACAGGATTTTTTGACGGACTTGAGAAAGTCGTGCATGGCTTAATCTTACCAGGGAGGTAGAACTCGCCTTTGTGTGTCTGTCCCACTCTGATTGGTGGTTATCATGAATGATTGTCAGAAGCATAAGCAACTGTCTTAATAGATTATTCTGGACCAGAAATGAATTGATTAAAAAAAGAGATTAAAAATTTACCAGCACAGCGAGGGAAATCAGATTAAAAATAAGGAAGTTATAAAATGTTAGATATTACTTATTTTTTGCAAAATATTTCTTGAACAGTTGATATGAATATGCAGATGAGTAAACTGAAGATATCATCACCTCTCAATTTTCCATTTGTCATTTGGCAAAAATGTGATATTACTGCTATAAAAGTGCAAAACAATGTTATTACAGGCTTAATAACATCAAAATGATGATCAGTCAGATATACTAGGATTTGGTTGGGGGTATAATTGTCTTTGAACAGAAAAACTGGACATTTCAAATTTTGTGTACAGTGTATTGCAAGTTATGAGGTGGGTGATTCGTGAGGCGATTACATCATCTCACTTATTTGCATATTCATATTGACTGTTCAAGCACTGCTTTTTGAAAATAGCGAATCTTCGCAATTTCACATGTACCTTAATTTTTTTAATTTTTTTTTCTTCTGATTTTTATCAAATTTTCACTGGTGTGCTTATAAAACTTACCTCTTTCTCTTCACACTAACTTCTTTGCTGGTTAGGAATTGTCCTTTAGATATGAACAACTTACAAATTGAGTTTGCATTTCAGTGACCCAATTTCTGTCCATATTGATAGAAAAGAAGGAAGGATTAAAGAAAGTGATGAAGATAATTCAAAACATTTGGCTTTGAAAGCAGATACAGTGACAAAGTAAAATGAGATAGCTATATGCCTTTTCGTGTGTGGATATTTCACAGAAACATGACTGATTAAAAACTATTAGTATTCATTTTCAAATGTTTAGGCATATTTCTTTTTTTTTTCTGAAACCATGGTAAACTTCAGAAATATTTAATCATCTTGCATATTCACGTAGTGGCTGCATTAATCTTGCTGCTCGCAGTATTGTGCTGCTGAAGAAAAAGATGTTGTGCATGTAAACACTGTCCATTAAATCACTTGCAGAGAGGATTCGAGAAAGAATACTCCGGCAGAATACACTTGGTGGAGAAAGAAGTGGACGAGGAATACATCATGATGCTGAGGAGAAATTGTTACGACGAAAAATACAAAAGTGAGTACCGGAACCTCTCAGAAGGCAGATACCATGAGTCTCGTTCTTCACCCCTTGGTGTTGACAACAGCCCATGTACAAGTATCCATCTTTCCCAAACTGAGGGTTGTCCCAGACATGGACCCTACATTTTACTTACTGAATGGAATGTAACAAAGTACTTCACTTAACTAATATCATATTATAATTTCATACCTTTTTACTTACTCACACTGGTACTTGTACTCGTCACTTTTTGGATGTTTTAACCAAGCAAAATGTAAAAGAAAACATACAATGATGGTTTGTTGCCAAATTTCATCATGTAAATACTTGATAAATAGCTGGATATTGTTATGAGCTTTTATCCTTTGATTGTACAAACCCTTTGCATTAAAAACAAATGAAAATTGAAATAAGTAAACGCCACATCCCAGAGAATCGATGCAAAGTCCTATTAAAATTATCTGGCTTGTGATTGATAAAGGATATTTGCAAACTTGCAACAGTCAAATTAGTTTGAAAGTTTTGCCCACAGTTGTTAGTCAATTCTTTACTGATTTGTCCTAAAATCTGTAAATTTTCTTGTATGAAGGGCAGATTCCAGTGGCTTTTGCAAGCATAAGAAGAATCTTTTGAACAGCTATTTAACGCTGGAATAAAAATCATGGATAGATCATACTGATCAGTTAGAAGACCTAGCTTAAAGTGGACAACTCCTACACAAGAGCAGATTAAAGACAGTGAAGAAGTGGAGGATATTTTTAAGCGAGCATGCCTCAGTTCTGTGCTGAAGTGCCGCAGCTTCCCCACTCTTCCTTGATTAGTGCAGTCTATCCATTCTGTTTGTTCACAGTGTCCGCTCCATTTCTCTTCCCTACACAGCTCTTCGGAAATGATTGTAAGATGTCATGAAAATTTTAAAGAAAAACAGGAATCACTCTTAGTGTCTTCAAATACTGGCAGAATAGATCATCATTCTTTTTTCCCCCTCTCTCTCTCTCTCTCACTTTTATACTTTGTGTTTCATAGGGGAAAGAGTGATTCAGCAAGCAAGGTACTTCGGTGACAGGAAGATGTTTGAATCTGGAAAGAAAATGAAGACGCCATCGTGTGACAAGTACAATACCATGTACGATAAGATCGCAGGTGGTTGATAGCGGGTTAACTCTGATGGACTGAGCCTACATGTTTCTAAAAGCTATGACTGCGTAGTGAATTTGCCCTTGATTACCGAATCCTATTTTGACACATGGAGAGCCATGTGCCAATCTGTGTGCCATATCAATGGAATTTATTGATGCTCACATCTGTACATCTTAATTCAAGGTACCTTACGTGGCTGTTTCAATTGACAATGCAGTTGGTGTTGGAAGTTATTACATATCATTTAGACTACTACCAATGTGACTCTATCAATACCATTAATTCTACTCCTGCTACCAAATGGCAATTACTGCCATATAAACTTATGTTGGCAAACTCCAAAGGGCTCATGAAATTGTCAGCTCTTTGTTACTGCTTCATCTGCTACTCTGGATAATGTCAGCAACACCGCTGTTTCTGCGGCGTAATGAGAACCACCTCTGGAGCAACAAATTCTCTGTCGTCGACCGACTCCACCACGATGTTTTAAGTACCTTCACAGCTGTGCCACTCCATTGATCACTATAGGCATCATGAGCTATATTGTCGAGGGTGATGGCAGGTTTCCTCACCTTACTCTACTTTCATGCAGCAAGACATGTATTGTAGAATTTTTGGTTGTTTGTGAGTAGGGTTTGCTATGATTATTACCCTTTTGTGTGATTGATGAGGTACTTAACCAAGGGTGGTATTCTGAACACCCTCTCAGCTCTGTTGTAAATTTTGTTGTAACTTCTGTTGCAGACCTTTTGCAATGCGTATCTGTCTGAACATTATGCCTATCTGTAGAGTAGTATTCTGTAGCCTCACATTGAATACAGTGCAACTCACAGAGATCTGATATAACAAAACCCTTTCATGACAAGGTGATTTTGCATGTCCCAATTTTGTTTCTTTGATTTTATACCGTGATATCCTCATTGTAACGAGGTTCCCCTTTACTTCTAAATTCATTATTGCTTTTGAGGTGGAGATTCTTTTCATGATGATAAGAGGTAGATCCTGTTGGAGTATGATTTGCGATATTTTGTTTTGTCTACTTGTGATCATTATTGGCAATCTTCACTTCATTTAACATAGAATATTATTACTTTTTCCCTCTTTGGATTGACCATGGCTTACTGAAATTAGAAAATCTGTAAAGTGCATGAAAGAATGTACAGCAGTTCCATTTATGCTTTTTGGCCTTGCTGTTAGTCCATCCCTGGTAATATCAAATTGTATGTGTCTCGATGCATGACTTTAAAGTACAGTATGAGGTCTCTTTGTTGGCCTTTCCGTGGCCTGAAGTTTAAACAAATAACCTCTAGTTTTTGTGCTCAAGTTTGCAGTTACTTTTACAATTCTGTGTTTAATGGCTCTTTAAGTTGTATCAGATATGGGCTTATTATGATTCATATTAATATCATCTCTAGTTTTAGAATTGGACACACTTTATGGGAAAGAGTGTGGAAATCCACAATTCCGTAGAGTCACACTTGGTGCAGTGTTTGTGCACATTCTTAGGGCCAAATTACTTGATGCATTTTTGGGTGGAATTCCCTCGAACAAATCTGATAGTTATTACTCTCACATTGTTGGACTGAACATCTTATACGCTTTACATCATAAAAATGGTAGGACCATCTGAGTAATTTATTGATTTAGTTTACTCTGTCTTTTCATTTGACATTATGACTTATTCCTTTGTAACATAATTTCATGATTTCCTCAGTTTTCCAAGGTAAATCACCACCTATGTATGCTGATGTAAAAGACAACAACAGTGTGTAGAGATACTTAGTCCACTAGATTGACGTAGGTAATACTCTGCGAAAGGTTTGGAACCAAAGAGAGATTTTCTCGTCTTTGGAAATTTACAGAAATATTGATAACAAGGCAGTTTGCCCGTACAATCCTGTCTTTGCACTACTTGTCTAAACAACACTTGCTAACCTCATTGTATTTAAACGACTGTAAAAACTGAGAATTCTGATCTGTCGATCTTGGTCAGTCATTGGCTATGTCTTGCACTTACTCAAACTTAAAGCAAAGATCTTTTTTTTTTTTTTTTTTTTCAAGTTGAACCTTCCATGGTACCAAATTATCTGAAATTAATTCTGTCAATACCCGTCTATGTCATTTTATTGCCAGAGCACATATATTGGAAGAGATTGTACAATTCAACTCTCATTCTCTAATAGGCCTTTTGTCTTGGACTTAATTTTTGTATGTTCATTGATGGTCATTGATGGTTTGAATCACCAACAGTGTGGCATAATAACATAATTCATTGGTGTACTGATGTAGCACATCTGCCTGTGATGTGCTAGATTCCCAATACAATGTATATCTTTCCACTTATTTTCTAAAGTGGGTGTCATTAGTAGTACTATTACAAGATGTTGCAAAGTTTTCTCAGTCCAGATTTTGATCATGTAATATGAAAATTGTTACAATTGCCACTCTGACTCTATGCACTGAAAAGAAAAAAGCTATCCTCATTTATACATTAGCTGTAGGAAATTTACTTTGTTATAGCGAATATTACTGACAGATAGCGGAACTTCAATATCCATATTGCACTAGCTGATTTTGTGAGGTAGCAGAGCAGCTAAAAAATTGTAACTCAAGTACGCATTTTCCATTCACGTGAGCAAAATATGATCATTGTGCTCTTTTGACATACTGTATTGAATAATGATATGAATGTTGGGCTTGTGTTTTTCTTCTTTTTTTTTTTCTTGGGGGGGGGGGTGTAATTATAACTTATTCTCGTATGAGTGTGTAAAATTCAAAGATATTTTTTTGTGGTCTTGTTGAGTTACCTCATCTGTTAGATTTCATATTGAACATGCATTGTTAAATATTAAGGTGAAAAAGATGTTCTGATATAGTCACCATTTATTTGCGAGTGAAAACTCTTGGATTAGGGAGATTAAAAATGACTTTTGTAAGCAGTACAGATATGTACATCAATAATACATTTGTAGGTAGAATTCTTAAATAGTGTGAATGAATTTTGGTTCTTAAAAGAAAGTGCAATGATAGATATTTGTATGTGGGAATGTATATGCAGAAATATATATATGTGTTCACACAGTCAATGTCATAGGGATGGAAAGGTATAGACACTGATATGCACAAATTATCTTTCAATAAAAGTGTGTATTTTCACACTTTTGATTCTGATTTTTCAACCTTAATGGTGCAGTTAGTCTGACGATTTGAATTTTATATTTTTCTTTCTGAAATTCATGTTCAGACATAAAAAGAATGCATAAGAGAATACACTCCAGAAAGCACATTTTGAACAACGTCCTGCAAAAGAGATATTAAAAAAAAAAAAAAAAAAAAAAAAAACCAGACGGCTATTTTAGGCATTCTTTATGACATGTTTCAACTTATTTATCTCGTCTGCCTTTACGAATTGCAGTTATGCGAGAATTAACATAATATTAATAAGATCAAATGATACTAATTATTGCCAAGGAGGTATGTAGGACTACCGGTACATAATGGAGCACATATCACAAGTGAAAATTTTGTGCAATAGAATTTTCAATTTCTCCCGACAACCTTTGTGCTGTGGCTTGTGAATCTTCAGATTATTCTTTTATTTTTCAATACTCTCACAAACTAATAGTAACTGAACTTATATTGTCAATATAAGTTGTGCTTGAGTAGCAGATTACAAATCAAGTTACATTTGACCCATAGTGAAATGTGTTTCAGTAACCTGTTGAGGACGAGTCCTGAGTATTCTTGGGCAAGTTTCTATTGTAGCAAAATCAGCCCATCCTCAATGGGTTATGTGTTTGTATGCATTTTCTGTTGAGAAAATAGTTTCATATTCAGTTTGAATTGAGTTATACGACAAGATTGCTCTATGATATATACATGTATATTTTGTTAGTGTTAGAAGGGATGGGGTTTTGGGAAGAGGTACTAAGTAAAATGTCAATCAATGCTAGTTGTGGTTATGTCTTTGCAAAAATATGTGCGTTACAGTAAGATATGCACAAGACATCAGAGTGTGTGTTCATATTGCAGAGAATATGGGGGAGGGGCAGGGTATGGTAAGAATAATTAAGACTTGGGGAGAGAGATCAGGCTATGGCCAGAAGAATCAAGACTTAGGGGAGGGGGTAATGATGTGGCTTTGAGAATCAAAACTTGAAACTTGCAGGAGGGAGAAAAGGGTGTGGCTAGAAGTGCACCTGTGCACCCTGTGAGAGTGCGTCCATGAAAGGCTTTGTAGGACAGTTAGAATTACCATGGCAACACGTTGCTGTGTGGGAAATCCCCATGTGCAGTAATATGACCAAGGTTTCCTACTTGCCTGGAGACTGCAGACAAAGAGAGAGCTACCCATATACTTGAATCCAAACTTTGTATGAGGAAGTGGAGGATGGAATCACCCTATTAAGAAAAGGATTGCTTTCCCCTTGAATTATGTTAGAACGAGAGAATTTACATATGCTACAGATCAAAGAAAGTTTGAGCGGAAGTAGACCTATACAAAATGTGTACTGAGAATGCTACGAGTTCTTGGTTATGAGGGCAGTGATCATGGCTGCATTTCTGACATATCCTCAAATTAACCATTTTAGTCAAGTGACTTTGATACATCTCATGTACTCTGCATGAAAAGTTTATGAGCTTGTCTCCCCCCCCCCCCCCATAAGAACCCCTCCAAGAAAATATCTGTGCAAAAGGACATAATTGTGATTAAGAAGCCTATTTTTACGTGTAGATACACAACTGTGTAGACAGGACTCTTATGTTTCATGCTTAAAAGGTAGGAGTATTCAAAATGTCATTGGACTCGTCTGGTATCCTACAAAATTTTGTTGTCATGCTGCCCTATTTTACTACAGCTGTACTTCTATTCATATTATCTGTCCTTTTTTGGGGTCAGTTTTCTATTGAATGATTATTTGGGGCCACAAAACCAGTGATTTCCTACCATGTAAACAGAGTGTATAGTCAAAATATTTTGGATGAACTCGCACATGACTTACCTTGGTCAGAGCAAAGGACCTGTGACTGCTGAAGAAGACAAAAAGTATAATCCAGGATTAAGTGGTAGGTTTTTTATTTTTTTAAGGAACTGTACATGCAGTCAATTATTAGTACCAGAACTGGACTCTCCTTATTCGCAAACTTTCAGGAATGGTTCTCCACACTGTTTGAGATAATTGACGTGTAGATGCACAGTAAGCTGAAATGGGGCGTACACACTCATATGCATTATTTTGAATATGTGGTCATTGAAGATTTAAATGAATTCATGAGTGTTTGTCGTTCTGCAGTGCCTGATCTTGCTGCCCTTACCTAATAAGCCATGTAGTGATATTGTGTCTGTGAAATAACAAATTGGTCCATTGGACTTGAAATAGAATTTGAAAGGAGTGCAGTACCGGTATTTACCACATTAAATGAGATGTTTTAATAAGAGCAATCACGCTTGAAACCAACATCTGAGCAAGATATTTTAGATAGGAGAAGTTATGATCGATTGGATGTATTGGTAGTTAATCATCTTACAGTATCAAATGGCACATACAATTGCTGAAACTGTGAAGTATTTCATGGTGTGTAGATTTTCGTGCATTTTGTGTGATGTGATACTAGCACAAGAATGAACATACTTTATCAGGGCACAGTTGTCATAGCCAGGCCATAATAATACCTTTGTATCAATTTATTGTGAAGTTCTCACCTTTTTTTTTTCAGAATTTAGATGAAGTCCCTGTCCTATCCTCTCACAGATGGCATTCAAGAATCAAATGTTGCTTACCTTTGGTTCAATAAGATATTCCACTGGGGACAATATCGTAAAAATGGTAATAGCTGTTTTGCATATCAATGGCACATTCCCACCATGTTGTCGTGCCCAGAACTCTTTTTTTTTTTTTTTTTACAACATGTTATGGCCATGGTCACTGGAATTATACCTTTCCTCACAGTGCAGCCACTCCACTCCTTTTGGAGCATTCCATCCAGGCTTCTGACAGATTAAATTCAACCCCATACAGAGGCCATCAATGTTAATCTTTCTTGTGGGTACCTCCTAGTACACCTGAGTGGGTGGTATGTGCCTTTGCTCAAGGATGCAAGAGCCGCAGCAGGGCTTCAGCCTTGGACCTCATTGTCTGAAGTGTACTGTAAAACCAGAAACATTTACATTATGAAACTTTTGCAAATCGGAGCCGTTGGCCATTTTTGCGGCATGAAACTTTTGGGAATTGCTGACCATGAAAAAAATATGAGTATGCTACATGTATTAGCATTCAGTGCATTGTGCAGACATAAACTTTTGCATGCACTCTAGTTTCGTGAATCTTGGCAGCTTGCAAAATTCGTAAAAGTTTCATGCATGCGAAAATTTCTGGTTTTACAATAGAGCGTGATTTGCTAGAACTATGACACTTCCACTTGGCACTACTGGTATTTTGTGCCGAAGGAAATAGGGTACATCACGCAGTTGTGTTACTGCGACCGCTTTTTATTTTGTTGTCATGGTGATAAATGAAATGGCATACTGACACTCATATTCTCCTGTTATTTGTCTGATTCTGCTCAAACTTTATCTGATCTGTGTCTGTTGTATCGCAGCGGTTACTCTTTTTGTTTTTGTTTCTTTGCCACCATAATAAATATCGTATTCAGTGGATGTTCATTGCGTAGGTTGGTAATATTTAAGGGCAAGTACATGCTCATTGTCCCCAAAATGATGTAAGCCTGGGTACTGTATTTGATTACCATATTGCATCTTTAGATGTAGATTATAATTAATGTGATGGCAATTCTTGCTGGGGACAAATATATAATTATCACTGTGTGTGTGTAGGAGCCTATTTCCTACAAATTTTCACATCAAGAAAATGTGAGAGTGAGTGGAATGTTTATGTTTTAAAGAGTGAATCAGTGATATATGCTTTCTCTCATAGATAGTTCTCCTGTACCATCAATGATGATATTTATGATTCAATGGATATGAGTAAAGATTAGTGTAAATATGTTATATATATTTGTGAATATGATACACAATATTGCAAATAAAAGACTTTTGTCACAGGTTATGATGAATCTTACCATACATATATCCCTGTGGTTTTATTCGAAGAGAGCAAGTATAGTATAAATGTGACTGCCCAGCTCAAAACCCACAAAAGAAGGCCACAATGAATTTCAACTTATCTACATAGTAAGAGTAAGCTCTAAACCTTAAAACACATACTCGTCAAAATTGGCCCATCCTAATCTACTTGTACATGTATTAAAAAAAAAGTGGTTGAAATAAGAGAGAGTGCAGTTCATAGAAAGGGGATATAAAAGTTCAAAAGATAAGGTCACTCGGGCATGCTGTGTGGAAATTATATCGATGAAAAATGGCCCAGAAAGAACGCTAATTGAGTCAACCTTTTAAGCGACCTTGCATAAGTCAAATAACCATCTAAGTCAAAGGTCTTTTCAAGTCCGCTTCTCTTAAAATTCTATTGCTTTTAATCCCTCATAAGTCATATTTTCTATTTCTTCAATCCAAATAGATTCAAGTTAGGCAAGGTTGACTGTATCTCGATCTCAATGTTGCCTGTTTTAAACTAAAATTTTGACAGCAGGTAGAGAAAAGATTACTTTTTTCAGATAAGACAACCTTGAAGTACAGGTATTTGAGTAGGTCAACCCAAATGATATATTTTGGTCCATTACATAGAATCCAAATCTGTGACTTTTTGTGGGTTTTGAGCTGGGCCGTCACACAATACGCAATCTATGGCTGTGTAATTGCTTGCATGATGACTTAAGAATATTGGCTGTAGAGTATGTTAACTAGAAAAGCACTCTGAGAGCGCAGACCTCCGCCAAGCAGTTACTTTCAACCGATGATCTTGCTCTCCCCAAAGAGACTTTTTTTCTCCTCTCTACCAATGGGGATAAGCTCTTTGGGCTCTTCCATAGAGATTAGTGATTTCCACCCGTAGGTCTGTACATGCTGAAAAATTGCCTGATTTCCCAATATAGAAGCCTTTGTTACGTCATGAAACCTCAGCTGCACAGCGCGCCTCGGCCTAGCAGAAACTAGAGCACGCACCTTAGTGCGCGCATGCAAACCTCAAATATGCACAGCCTGAACTCCCAAGTTCATTGACCCTACCTACCAAAATATCAAAAAACCTTTATAAATTCCCCAAAAATTCTCGGATCACTACCAAAAGTTAACCGTTTGTTACTTGTGTCATTCTAAACCTTTCCTGCAAGTTTCATCCCAATCCGTTAACTACTTTTTGAGTTATTTTGCACACGGACAAATGAACGAACTAACTAACAAACAAACCAACGGTAACGAAAACATAACCTCCCCCCTTGGCGGAGGTAATAATGATAAAAGGAGGAAGAGTAGCAGGGAATGGTTGAAGAGTTAAATTTGTCATGTTTTTTGAAAACAACACTTTAAAGGGATGGTATAAGTTTTGGTTGAAATGGAGGATTCAGGTTTAAGTTTTTGCAAGATAATTAGAAACCGCTTTTTGTGAAATATTAAAGAGCATATAATTCTGATAAGTATTCAAAGTTTATTAGATAAAAATCAGTTTTATTGATATGGCTGATATATTTAAATAGAAAGTTGGGATTCACCTTTTATTAGGATCACTTTTTGTTTTTACGTCGTATTTGGATTTCAGCTATTTCAAAGCCAATTTTCATCAAATAAACTTTGAATTATATCTTATCTCTTAGAATTGCATGCGTTTAAAGGGTGTGTATAGTTCTGGTCGAGGTGAGGATTTAGCTTTTAACGTTTTGCGAGATATTCAAAAACCACTCTATGAGATGTCAAAGAGCATGCAGTTCTAAGGGGTATCAAAAGTTTATTCGATGAAAATCGGTTTTGAAATGGCCAAGATATCCAAAAACAAGGTAAAACAAAGAGATCCTAATAAAGTTGTGGCATGTCGCCTTTATTATTAGCACTTTTTTGGATATCTCAGCCATTTGAAAACCAATTTTTGTCAAATAAACGTAGAATCCTTCTTTAAATTACATGCTCTTTCATATTTCATTAGAGGCTTTTCATTATCTCACTTAGGAATGTTCAAAACATGAATCCCCACCTCAACCAGTTCTGTACAGTCCCTTTAAATATTTCATTAGTGGTTTCTCATTATCTCACCAAAAAAAAAAAAAAAAAAATGAAATGTGAAGCCCCATCTCAACCAAAACTATACCATTCCTTTAAAATGAAAGAAGCTGAAGTTTAATTATTTTTTTTCTTTAAATTGCATCAATGCATGCAGAAATACATGACAACATATGAAGGGTTTGTTCGCAAAAAGCGGTAAGTCCATTTGTTAAGATTTTGAAGTACGGTCTCTGTCATAAAGTACAAAATAATACCATTTATATTGGTCACTACATATAAAGGTACATTTTTGAAGTTATGGTCCAAAGAAGCAAAATTTTTCTTATTATTCTCTTTATTTTTCTTGACCTTTAATCGCAAATATCTCCATTTGGCAAATATGGATTTATCGGTTTTTGCGAACAAACTCTTCATATATTGGCCATGAAGCATGATGGACGGGGAAATCTTGCATGAAGTAGAGTAGCTGTTTTTAAATTGAAATAACAACTTGATTAGGTTGAGTGTATTATTTCTTTGTGTGTTTGTGTTTTATCTTCCTATATCTTCCATCTCTCTCAGCATACACTTCTACTGCATACTACTGCCAGGATGTCGCTCTCCTAGATCCTATCTTTTATCCTTTAAAGTTGTTTTGTATTATTTGCAGATGCATTTAAAATGTGCTAGAAATCTCAAGGGATTCTTCAGCCTGCCATTTTCATGAGAATTTCACTAGGAATAAGATATAGAATAGAATAAACACAGAAACATAATAAACTTGCACTATATAGGCATCAAAAACTATCCCTATTCAGTAACGTTTTGAAACACAACTAGTTAAAGAACCTTTTTAACATGACATGCAGGAAGCTGATCATACAGGAGATGTACTTGAATAATGATTACGTGGAACAATGGCAAATGCTTTTAGTACCAGACATTTCTGACAGAGTTTGTAAGTTACCACATCGATACCATCTACCAACCACCCGAAAGTAACTTTATCGCACCCCGCCCCTGTCAATGTGCACACCACACACAGCTCTTTTGATCTTTAATCACCAAACTTCTCTCTTCTTCGTGGCAGAATGGGCCCCTAATGCCCTTATTATTTACATCGTACAATGTTTGGGCACCACTCTATTCGCAACGTCAGCCATATTGTACACATGCGCACCACGTCATTTTGAGAGAGTTGTATTCACAGACGTACATGTACTGTGCTGTGTGTGTGTACTTTGCCTTCGGAAGAGAGAGGTTCGTTCATCGAATCAGCCATTGGTGCCTACATTACCGAAGGGTTAATGCTATGCAAACGTAACCGGCATATGAACAGAAGGGGACTGGTTTCAACATATTTTGTTGTCTGTTCTGCTGTGGTGAGTATTTAAAGAATCAAATTAATTTTTGACACCCTCACAAGACTGCGCAGAATTTGATATGCTCGAGTATTACAGGAAGACAAAACCTAACATATTTTTTAGACGCAGTGTGAGTGGTCGTGATATTTGATCGGTGCGATAATTTTATACGATGTCTTTCAGTTTCACGCGGCACACAGTGTCAGTACACAACAGCGACAGCGTAGCCTTTTTGTCCTGTCACTGCACTGTTGTCAGGTAGCGTAGACAGGTAAATCATTCGCCGCTTGCCAGCTAGTTGGACAGTGTCAAACATAATGTAACGTTTTGATTAGGGTGTTTGTCTGGCTGATCTCAGTGTCCAGGAAACCCGCTCATGAGGGGGGCTCCTACTAGAATATTTCTAGTCCTAGCTCCTTGATCCTGCTCATCCATGCTCATGTCTGCTGGTCTGTCCAGGAAGGTGTTACAGAGATGGAGTGGCAACTCTTCGTAATTCATGCAAACACATGTTTGGGTTCAAGGCGTTACAATGGGATGTCTAGCATTCCATTACGCTTTGAAGTCATGCTCGGCACCGCTCTAGTTGCAAGACGAAGTTCGGAGATGAAGAACGCATTTCACCTTTCGTTGAATTACAAGCATTATTTCACCGCAAAATTTTAAATGAAATACTCGAATTGATGTAGAATAGTTAAGGAAAGAATTCAATATTATTAACATGTATTTCTAGTTTCTTCGTAATTCGCAAATCGAAAGGAAATGAAAATTATGCACTTGTCAATGTAATGACGCACCCCACTACCCCCGGACATGGGTGCGTCATGGTCATTTTTTGACTGACCACACGGGGTTTTTGACGGACACCACAGTCACTTTTTTGACGGACAAAAGGCTGCAAGTGACGAACACCACAGTCACTTTTTTGACGGACAACACGTTGAAAGTGACGAACACCTCGGTCACTTTTTTGACGGACATCCTCGGTACATTTGACGCACCCCCGAAAATACTGAAACGATTTTTGCATACGTTTTATTCAAGCAATTTCATTTTCTTTTGGTTCGTAAACATAATTTGTAAAAGTTTCGGCAAGTTTTCCTTACCCTGGCCCTGCAAGCACCGTACCGTCATTCACCGTACATCACGCTGCTGCTACGATATTCCGTACAGTAGGCCCTAGTATGTATTCTGTGCATGCAATCCATCCATACGACAATCACAATGTGCAGATGCGCTGTGTGTGCGCGGCCATTGCTAGTCCGGTGGATGCATACTGCAGCACAGGTACACACCACGCCACGGCATTCCCGCGAGTATACGCAGCCGGCTAGCCCAGTCGCTGTACGTAGAGATTCGCACAGCGTACTAAGAAATTGTTACATCGCTAAACAAGTCCCTGGTTTGACTTGAGATTGAGTATGCGTGATTTCATGGGTTTGTTGGATAGAAAATGTGAGGAGAAAGGGTGGCTTTTAAATTATTTGCTTGCCAGATTCTGGCAAGCATTTTTCCCTCTTATTCCAAAATGCTTCCCGACTTTGATTTTCACTTGCCGCGGGAAAACGCTCACCGTAATTTCACTCGCGGTACGTGTATACGGTACTGGTAGCGTGCAAAAATGCGTGCAGTTTTCCATAGGCTGTAGCCAAGTGACGCACCCCTCGGTTCAGAATAATGCGTGTTATTTTCCATAGCCAAGTGACGTACCATGATGCACCCCTCGGTCAAAAATGTGACCGACAATGATGGGATTTTGACGCAACCCTCGGTCAAAAATTTGACGGACAAAGCTGGTAAAATGACGGGACACCTGGGTCACAAATTTGACGGACCAAACGAGGAAATGACGCACCCATGTCCGGGGGTAGTGGGGTGAGTCATTACATTGACAAGTGCATTAGGCCCTCTTAAAAACCTAATTTTTTCTATGATGCGCACATTTCCGCATGTTAATTTTCTATCTGTTAATAAGGCAAGGGGATATTTTGATCTTTCAAATAAAGTACTCCGTTAAAGCGTGTTCCAGCGTGTTTTTAAACTATTTGCTGTTGAAATTGTGAGTTTTACACTGCATTTTGATTCGCTGCTCCAATTCAAGGTACACAAATTCATTGTTGCCATCACATTGAAAGAGAGAGCGAATTGCAGTAGGAGCAAATATTTCTAGATGTGAGAGCACTAGTCCCGATTATTGATGCTCTCTTTTGTCAAAGCACATGGGTAACACCTGTACTAACGCTAACTGCGACCAGCCCCAACACGCAGTGTTGGGGCTGCGCATTGTAGCAGATATGATCATGACAGGCGAAGTATAGCGCCTAAATATCAATATGAAATCGCAAAAATTCTGTAATATGAAGACTTACAGGTGAAGTTATAATGTTGAAGACTGACTGCGTTCAACTTTTGGTCCTGCCAATATTCCATTTCTGCTCAAATTGATGAGTTAAATATGACTCGGTCGAAAGGAACTTGGGAGAACGACATCTTATACAGTCAATGGATTTGAAACTTGTGCGCATGCGCTGGCCGTCAATTCATCTGTACAGCTGTGGCTTTATGGCAAGGCCGTATCATACTGTTGTGGCAAACCCTCTCGCTGTATATTGCGTTGCTTTCTGGGTGGGTACGCGCACGCAGGCCTTGTCAGAAGGCTAAAAGCATTGCGACTCCGCCCAGCACATGAATATTTACGTGCGCAGTGTACTGCATACTGATTTCGAAAATGGTGAATGGGATGGGGAGCTACTAGGGGATGGACCTGTAAAAAAAATGTTTTTTCAAGATCATTGGACCAGTGTGAACAAGAACAAGGTGAACGTATGGTAGGAATTAGATAAGAATCTTCTGTATGTATACTATAAAGTAAGTTTTTTTCTAGTGAAATTCGAAACTTACGGAGGCGCGAAAATCTGTGACAGACTGTGTATGTTTTTCAAGCTTACCGATATAGCACTCTATTGACTCAGGACGCTCCCACAGTGTGTAACTGTGTACACGGAGCGTCCCGGGGTTATACTAACGCATAACTTCTCGGCAGTGCCGCGCATGACTTCAAAGGAGAGCTTTGGTTGCCTCTCCTTCTCTAGCACCTCCCTGGTCTGTCTTTACTCACATGGTCTGTTCTCCTGTCACCATAAGCATGTCATTGGGGGACATTGGATTGTCATGAGGCCCTCGGGGCAAGATGCTCATGGGCTAGGCCCCCAGCTGTCCACCAGCCTTTTGGTGACTTCCGTACAAGCGTCCCTCTGCATCCAGTGCAAACAGCATGCAAGCCATGAAAGCTATCAGATTTTCAGAGCAAGCTTGTGCAAGCACGGGAGGAGATCCTGCAGGCCTACATACAATATGTGGCGTTTTATTGCATGGGTTGTGCGCTGCCTGCACTGGATACCACGGAATACTTGCATGAAAGGAGCCCAAACGAAGGCTGGTGGACGGTGGAAATCACGAGGAAAGTGAACCCGAACCCGTTCTACCTACAAAGCCTGCTACAAAGTGATCAGTTTCAAGTCTTAGGCATTGTGACTTTATATGTATTTTGTACTATGAAGTCTAAAAAGGGTTATTTTGTTGATCAAGTGAATGAAGGTTTGTTCCGTTGATGTACAACCTGTAATTGCACAAATGTGAGACTGTTGTCATCTTTTATCGTTATTTTGTGTCTGAATGTCGTAGCCTGTGTGTACCGGTACTTGTTACTGTAGTTATCAGTGGGTTTAATAACTGTGCATGATTTGTGTAATGACGACACACTGGGCTTCATGGGCCTGATGGTTTGCACGGGCCAATACCAGCCATCTGCTTAAGCGCGAGCACCACTTGAAGGAGAGAAAAACTTGCCTCCTGACTTTTCCCGATTAAACTCTGTACTGCAGAATGTCTTTCTAAGGATCCAGTGTAAGAAGCAGAAGTACCTGTATGTATTGTTCAAGGCAAGGCAAATATTTGGTTATCAACTCTTGATTTCAATTTGGGCTAACAAACTTTTCACTTTGTTATTTATTTCAGATCATGAAATGGCAGTGAGGATGTGAACTGCAGACCTGATTTTGTCGTGTTTGTCCTATTCCATAAATCTTTTGGTTGGCCGTCAAAGGCCCCAACCTCCAAATTCTACGTTTGCAACCTGCTCAGCCCTTATTTTTTGCTGGCTGCCAATTTGAAGCTAGTGTGACGTCACCAAGAGCTTAGGCCATTGCCATGGCAGCGCCTCGAATCACCCCACCTAAGAATGGCATCTACGTTGTCCTGGGAGAAATACAGCTTGTTGTTACGGCTATGAGGCGTAGCTCAAGATGGTCATCTCATCTCCCTCAGGTTAGTAGTCCTTTACTTCACAAGAATACATCACAGATGTTATGAAGGCACTAATAATCAACCCTGGAAGGCTCTTTTTAAATTATTTTTTGTTCTTTGTTCTTTTCCTTTTTATTTCAGTGGTACAGTCATCATGTGGAAGGCTAAAGAAATCAGTATATGAATCTTTTAGTTACAAATGAATTGTCTAACAGATGCATGTACGTTTGTCTGATAGATGTGTGCATGTGGTCACTTCTAATACATACATGTAGGATTGATCCTTGCTAAAGGAAAAAACAGTTAAAACCCCATCAGGTCCAAGGTAATATTTCTGTGATTTGGTGTTGTGTCTTTCTATTACGAGATTACACAAGTTTTGATATTAGTGTTTCATATCAAAGATAGCATCAAGCATTTTTTTTTTTTTTAATTTGAACCCTTTGTTGTTCATGAATTTGTTGTGTGTTTGTGTGTGTGTGTGTGTGTGTTTTAGCAGAATTTTCAAAGGCCTCACAGTTGCTAAATGTACAATTCATTATAGAATTGTCCTTACAATCAAGTAGCTTGTGGAGATCAGATGTGAGATAAATGTACTTGTGTTGTTGACCAACTTCTAAACTTGGAAACTCTTGGCTGCTTTGATTTGTTATAATGGTAGCTGTCTCTCTCTCTTGTACACCAGCAACTGCTATTTAGAAATTTGTCGATCTTTTTTTAAAGTGGTAACTGAGAGATGATGAAAGCTGTATATGTCATACATCAGTGCTGCAGATTTTGTGATTCACAAAACACACTTTTGCTTTACATGTCCAGGAAGAAGACCAGGATCCTTTTCTAGCCAGCTTTGCTCAGCTAAAGGAAATCCTCAACACTGTTCCAGGTAGGCCAATTATAGGACGTCTGATCAATAACCTTATTCAGTGATACAACTTCAGTTTAACATTCTGCTGTCTCAGTTTCCTTTATATGTCTGGTTTATTTGATAGTGGTATTGGCAAGAGGAAAGTATTGTCACTAGTATGGAGGTGGTATGCATTCATGACTATGATTTATGTTTGTCAGTTACTCAGTAATAATTCTGTACTTACAAATACATAATATATTATGCAAAAACAATACATAGGTTACAACATGGAAATTTGATTGAATTTATCAAAGCTGGAAGCCGTATTATGAATTTTTAGAAATTCCTACAGAACTTGGTTAGGAGGTAATATTGCAACTGATTGACAAATTGCCCTACATCGACGTAAATAAGCACTGAATTGATCAGTGTTTTAGTAGTAGCCATGATAAAAAATCATGGGCGTACATACTCGAGCAGGATTCGAACCTACGATCTCCTGATCACCGGACAGGCGTCATCTCCACTAGACCACCGAGCTTTCGCCCGACAGCAAGTGTTGGTTCTAATCCTTATAGCATGCAGCGGGTACTGCTTTGTTATTTAAATTCATGAAATTCTTCCGTGGAGATGTTTTCATTGCAACTGATTGACAAATTGCCCTACATCGACGTAAATAAGCACTGAATTGATCAGTGTTTTAGTAGTAGCCATGATAAAAAATCATGGGCGTACATACTCGAGCAGGATTCGAACCTACGATCTCCTGATCACCGGACAGGCGTCATCTCCACTAGACCACCGAGCTTTCGCCCGACAGCAAGTGTTGGTTCTAATCCTTATAGCATGCAGCGGGTACTGCTTTGTTATTTAAATTCATGAAATTCTTCCGTCGAGATGTTTTCATTGCAACTGATTGACAAATTGCCCTACATCGACGTAAATAAGCACTGAATTGATCAGTGTTTTAGTAGTAGCCATGATAAAAAATCATGGGCGTACATACTCGAGCAGGATTCGAACCTACGATCTCCTGATCACCGGACAGGCGTCATCTCCACTAGACCACCGAGCTTTCGCCCGACAGCAAGTGTTGGTTCTAATCCTTATAGCATGCAGCGGGTACTGCTTTGTTATTTAAATTCATGAAATTCTTCCGTCGAGATGTTTTCATTGCAACTGATTGACAAATTGCCCTACATCGACGTAAATAAGCACTGAATTGATCAGTGTTTTAGTAGTAGCCATGATAAAAAATCATGGGCGTACATACTCGAGCAGGATTCGAACCTACGATCTCCTGATCACCGGACAGGCGTCATCTCCACTAGACCACCGAGCTTTCGCCCGACAGCAAGTGTTGGTTCTAATCCTTATAGCATGCAGCGGGTACTGCTTTGTTATTTAAATTCATGAAATTCTTCCGTCGAGATGTTTTCATTGCAACTGATTGACAAATTGCCCTACATCGACGTAAATAAGCACTGAATTGATCAGTGTTTTAGTAGTAGCCATGATAAAAAAAATCATGGGCGTACATACTCGAGCAGGATTCGAACCTACGATCTCCTGATCACCGGACAGGCGTCATCTCCACTAGACCACCGAGCTTTCGCCCGACAGCAAGTGTTGGTTCTAATCCTTATAGCATGCAGCGGGTACTGCTTTGTTATTTAAATTCATGAAATTCTTCCGTGGAGATGTTTTCATTGCAACTGATTGACAAATTGCCCTACATCGACGTAAATAAGCACTGAATTGATCAGTGTTTTAGTAGTAGCCATGATAAAAAATCATGGGCGTACATACTCGAGCAGGATTCGAACCTACGATCTCCTGATCACCGGACAGGCGTCATCTCCACTAGACCACCGAGCTTTCGCCCGACAGCAAGTGTTGGTTCTAATCCTTATAGCATGCAGCGGGTACTGCTTTGTTATTTAAATTCATGAAATTCTTCCGTCGAGATGTTTTCATTGCAACTGATTGACAAATTGCCCTACATCGACGTAAATAAGCACTGAATTGATCAGTAGGGCGTCGATGTAGGGCAATTTGTCAATCAGTTGCAATGAAAACATCTCGACGGAAGAATTTCATGAATTTAAATAACAAAGCAGTACCCGCTGCATGCTATAAGGATTAGAACCAACACTTGCTGTCGGGCGAAAGCTCGGTGGTCTAGTGGAGATGACGCCTGTCCGGTGATCAGGAGATCGTAGGTTCGAATCCTGCTCGAGTATGTACGCCCATGATTTTTTATCATGGCTACTACTAAAACACTGATCAATTCAGTGCTTATTTACGTCGATGTAGGGCAATTTGTCAATCAGTTGCAATGAAAACATCTCGACGGAAGAATTTCATGAATTTAAATAACAAAGCAGTACCCGCTGCATGCTATAAGGATTAGAACCAACACTTGCTGTCGGGCGAAAGCTCGGTGGTCTAGTGGAGATGACGCCTGTCCGGTGATCAGGAGATCGTAGGTTCGAATCCTGCTCGAGTATGTACGCCCATGATTTTTTATCATGGCTACTACTAAAACACTGATCAATTCAGTGCTTATTTACGTCGATGTAGGGCAATTTGTCAATCAGTTGCAATGAAAACATCTCGACGGAAGAATTTCGTGAATTTAAATAACAAAGCAGTACCCGCTGCATGCTATAAGGATTAGAACCAACACTTGCTGTTGGGCGAAAGCTCGGTGGTCTAGTGGAGATGACGCCTGTCCGGTGATCAGGAGATCGTAGGTTCGAATCCTGCTCGAGTATGTACGCCCATGATTTTTTATCATGGCTACTACTAAAACACTGATCAATTCAGTGCTTATTTACGTCGATGTAGGGCAATTTGTCAATCAGTTGCAATGAAAACATCTCGACGGAAGAATTTCATGAATTTAAATAGGAGGTAATATGTTGTGTCAAAATGGCATGTGTAAAAGCAAGCCCAATTAACCTCTTTGTATTCAGCAGTGAGAATAAAAGTGTCCTTGACTTACTTCCTGTGGATTCTGAAAGCAATATCTCATTACTGTTTAGGTGAAACTAGTCAGTGTCATTTTTCTCATGTATCAATAGTTGTGATGTACTTTGTATAACTTGGAAACCAGAGTTGTTCAAGCTTTATACCGTCACAGCGGACGGGTGCAATTAACTCGCTGTTTTCATTTTGACATGACCTCGCTTTCCTCTTGAATGAACACGCATGAAAACCGCTAGGAAAGTGTCGCAGCAAAACTGCTGTAACTTTACTATTATTTAATATTTTTTGATAATCCAAACGGTTACGAAACGTAAAAACCCCATTTTAACCTGCCATTATGTTACCTTGTTTAAATAACGGCGATAAGATATTCCAAAATGGAGCATAACTTCACTCTCAAAACGGAAAATATAATTGTCAGAAATCGTTGCTAAAATTTCACATTTTGACTTCGTGAACAATAGTAAGTATGTATTTCTTTACGGAACTCTAAAATATCACATTCGAGAAGTCATGCGTTCAGATATGTCTGGAAATAATTGAAAGAGGTGCACTTTCTACCTTCGTTCTGAGCATGAAATGTCATAGTCATTCGCCCACGGGAAGACAGGGTACAGTCCCACGTACCCACATCTTTGTGGCGCTCGCATCACCTGTATTTTACTCTGATTGTAACTCGTACCGGGAATTCATAGTTGTACTGTTACTTACTAGTGCAGTAAAATCTGCGTAAAGTCCGAATAATCCAATGTCATGAATTTACAAGTGGTATCATAGCTGGTAGATATTCACATTTTTGCTTCTTTCTTTTTAGTAAGCCAGTTCTGATAAAGTAAGTGCTTTGTGAGGTGGCGAATTCCCCTGCAGCGCACTGCTACATGTACTTATCGACACTCCGAGGCCCACTCTCAATCATGCATGTCCAGTGTACTAGGCATCTGCAGCAGCCACCTCGTATCGCACAGAACAGTACGCATCGACCAGTCGGCTCACTGGATCGAAGCAGCATGTATGGGAAAGTCCATTCATTGCGCAAGCGCAAATCAGTTTTTCTAAGAATATGGCATCATTATTCTTGTTTGCTGCTCCCGCACAATTTGAGATTTCCGACAAGATACCTCATTTATTTTCACTTGTAACTTCAAGAATAGGTCTTGGGCAAAGCGAACAGCACTTTGCTAACGTCCGCCCATGTCTTATGAATATGTATGTTGAGTTTCATGAATATTTAGTGGTGCGACCAGATGTGTTTGGAAATAATCGGAGGTTAGTTTTCCGAGACAGCGAAACATGAAATGTTGAATAACTTAAAAAGTACTCAATCGTTTCTTGTGATTTTTCGTATGTGGATAGAAATCATCATTTTGCAGGCCTCGAATTACCCGGGCGGCAAAAGGCAATTTGCCGCAATGCCCTATCTACTTGCCGCGATGCCCCTCTCAAAATTACCATGCTCACGGCAACTTGTTGCCGTCCCCTATTTTTGGTCTGCCGTGATGCCCTTTCATCAGAAATACAGCTCAAAAAATTTGTATTTGTTACGAAAACTCGAACGGAATACGAAAATACGAAAACGTCCTTAGAAAGTACGAAGTCACAGTGGGGAAAAATAATGGGTAAAAAATTGATAAACGCACATCGCATTATGTGTCATGCCATCTGTAGTGTACTCGGCTGGGATATCAACGCAACGCGTACGCACTGAATGTAGAAAGCGCTGAATAGAAAAAGTGGGCGCACACGCAAATCGCTGCTTGCGTACTCTATACACCGAACGGAACTTCGCGTGCGTGAATCCCTGCCGCCGCCAGCCCCTAGGATGTTTACATCGATCGCTGTGGCATCCCCGTGTGTGTGTGTGGCCAGCTGGGGAGCGCGAGTAGCTACACATTAGCCAGTTTCCAGCCACATACTTACAAGTAGTTGTATCCTAATTCGTTTTCTTTTGAGGTGGGGTAGAAGCAATGTCTGCTTCTTTTTCTCTTCTTTTTCATCCGCTTTTCCCTTGTCTCCCAAGTACGAAATGACTTTTAGACTGTTGTGTGTGTTTTTTTTAAACGTTATTACATCATTTTTCTGCAAGTAAGAGGTGAGTTTCTGTTCATGTGTTGATGTGCACTGCAGTACCAGTACGGCAGTAGGCCTAGCGCAGGTGAAAAGCATTCAAACTTTCTTTCCTGTGTTTCAATGTATTTCTAAGCCTATTAAGGAGATCTCATATTACAAAATACTTGTAACAAACTATTTTTCCGGTCCAAATGAATTAATTGCCTTTGTTTTGTATCGTTTGACTGCTGATCCCAAGGTCAAGGATCTCGTCGTAATGCTGAGTTTCTACTGTCATGTAGGGGGCCTTTAAATATTCTCTCGTAGCTTTCGGTGCGGGAAACTTCTGCTAGGGCCTATAGGCCTACTTATCATTTTATTTCTGTCATTTCTCATGCCTTGTTTGGTACGATTTCTTCCGTTTAATATCACTTTATCCGTTCCATTTATAGTTTGAAGTATTTAAACGTAATTCTTTCAAGTGTCTAGCACTGTACATGCATTTTCGTAACGGCGATTTCTGTTTTGCTGCAATATTTCGAAGCGAGTTTGATCCCAGCCGCTTCGGTGTGCTGTGTGTTATCTTTTGTAATGTTTGTGTTGTTGTCGGGAGGTTGTTGATACTTTCTACTTTCTATTCCTAGGCGTTTATCTCGAGTGATGATGGTGATCGTGTTTCTATAAAATGTTGATAGGAAAAGGTCAAAATGATCAGAGTGATGCCTGATGGTGATGATAATTAATGATGCAGGTGTAAAAGACAGCTTGCTGTGAATGCTGAGCATACTTGCCCTTCATTTTATTTCATTTTCCCTCTTCTTTCCCCTCCCAAGAATGATAAAACAAAAGATACATACCCCTCACAACTAAATGAACCACATGCTACCAACCGTCATAAAGTGAAATCGAAATGTTCATAACCAGCAAAGAATAGGGGGAAAACACGAATGACAGCACAGTAAATACTAATAGAAGCAAGGAGATTGTGTATGCAGTCTCTTTGGCTCGAAGAAACTTGACACCCCTCCCCTCTCCCCTTGTGGAAATTTCCACAAAAGCAGGTGCCAGACCCAGGTGCCAGACGAAAGAATGCGCGCACTGGAATAAACAGCGTGTAAATATCCTGGAAATATTGATCGAAGAACTAGCGCAAGAGTTAAATTAAAGGAATCATCGCAAACATATCATGATTCTATTATAGCCTTTCTTTTGGCACAAAGTAGGAAACATCGAACAGTTGATTATAGTGTACTGAATCGAATATCTTATATGTTTCCAGAACGATAAAAAAACCCCCAAAATGATTGGTTAATCAAGTATCATTCGACTAAAAATGCAATCACAGAAATACATGAAAGGTCTCGTATGCCCAGACAAATTCTTTATAAGTAGGTCCTATGAGATGCAGCCATCACCCGCTTAGACAGCAACATCATGACAATTAATTTCAAGCTCATCAAACTGCTTATTACTTTTTAAAGTTTTGGCTGTCAATATACGTTCGTGGGTGTTTTTTTGTTTTTTTTTTGTTTTGTGCCTTTTTTCCTCGTGAAAGACGTAATGATTTCTTTGTATCGAACGTATTGTGTTTACCGTAACCAAACCATTAAGCTCAGCTATGGCGCATTCGATCCATCGAACTTGCAGTAAGCACATGGCGCATTCCTTTAAACTTGAAAGTCAAACCACATGTTTTGCACATTGACACATCGACACACAGCGCGGCATTAACGATCATCGTTATGGCAGACTTTCCAATTCCATTCAGGGGAAAAGAAATTTGAATACTTCGGAAAATGATGTTTAAAATCCAATGAAATGAAAAAGCCTGAAAACGACGGATGATTATGTTTTATAGTATACAGTAATTGGAAACACCCAACAGAGTTTTGCATTCGCTCACACAAAAGCTCTCTTGAGAAGATGAAAGCATTCCCCCTCCCCTGCTACGTAGTGGAAGTTTCCACAACCAGCCCAGCAAGTTTTTAGAGGTACATACATGCACTAGTAGTAAGTACACATTCTTTGCGAGCGAGTAAGCAATCAATCAACACTGAACATTGCGTAGTTTGGAATCTTTATCGTGCTGATGACCAACTCGGTACTTCAGTCAGTATGTGTCGTAATATTATGTTTAGAACCTGTAGGCCTCATAAGTTGGCGAGTTTATTTCAAAATAGCAAAAAGAGGGAGATTGAAAAAATACGAATTCTGATGGAATGCAAATTTTGGAGCTGCTGAGTACTAATTTGTGCTTCCAAAGGTTGGCAGCTCTGTACAGGTAATAAAATGATCTTCCAGATTTGATCTCAACCAGTGACAGTGTTTTCTCTCCACCAACTGAACAGCTGCGCTTAAGTCGGAGTCCACTAAATCTACTGGACATGTAGGCCTACCTGTGAATGAATTATGGTATTTCTCTCTTGTCTATATGGACCATTTTTATCATATTTCTTTCTTTCTTGAAAGACGTAATTAAATGTGGTCTACACTAATTAAACTCAAACTGAGGTGAGCCCTTACCATGTAAAGTACAGCAATGAATGATTGGAAATAATGTTCGCTTAAGTTTGGAAGCCATTTCTTTTTTTTTTTCTTTTGGTTTTGCCTTGGTGCCCTTTCAAATTTTTGAGTTTTGCCTTGGTGCCCCTCTGACTTGCCTTGCTGCCCTTAAAAAAATATTGCGAGAGAGTGCCCCCAAAACCAAAAATTGCCTGCCCCTAAAACTGGCGAAATTCAAGGCCTGAATTTGCATTGATACTGAAAGTTTGAGCTATTTTGGTCAATGTATAGTGGAGATATAAGAAGGTGAAATTTTGGTGAAAATGAGAACACCCAATTTGCACTGCCTCGATGACGGTTGAAAATTCAAAACGTTTCGTGGGAGTTAATCGTAGTCGTCCACTGCAACTGCATACAATGTAAGTACAGTACTCTCCGCTTAATTGGGTAGTGTCAAACAGAGCCCCTCCCCTGAGATCTCGGCCATCGGTGGTGCAATCGCGATGAAATTTTGCATGCGTGAGACCCGCATCATAATCTACAAGATTGTGTCATAAGATTTTTTGAAACAATCAATTTCTAATTTTAATTAATTAATCATGCAAATTAAGCTCAAGATGTTATTTTAGCCTAATTAAAAGCATTGAGAGTCTAATTTTTGATCTGTAAATCTATTTTAGCATATTCAACAATTGTACATCACAAAAACTTCCGAAACTCATTTCAATTCTTATGTATTTTATTGGTTTCAGAATTTCTTATGTATTTCTGTGTTTTTCAACTTTTGTTTTTTCTTTGTTTTTTCATTGGAAATTGTCACTGACCACTTTTCTACCATAATTAGTACAAAATTAATCAATGAAAGTGATTAATTGTAAAAATAATCAGGTTTTTATAACTTTCATGACAGAGCACTGTTTTCCATAGGAAATGTACACAAAATCACAAAATTGTGCCCATTTTGGGGCGACATTCCGTTACAAAAATGGGCGTGGCTTCGCAAAAGTATGCGCGGACGTTGCAAATTTGGTCTCAAAAGTTGCGCGAGACTTGAACGAAGAAAGTCAAGAAGCCTCGCGACGAGGCCTTCTCGCGTTACAGAATTATAGCGCAAAACGTCGAGGGGGGGCGGATTCCGCCCCCCCCCCCCCCCCCCCCCCCCCGGCCCTTTTAGGGTTAAGAGAATCCACCTTTCAAAAGAACTTAAGTTGGATACAAATACTGGCATCTACTGTACATGCTGCTGCATAGGATGCAGGGTGCTCTACAAATGTGGAGGGTACTAGTCTGATCTTGTGTATGGAAGCACATATATACATGATTAGTAATGACAGTGTAATCAATCTGAGCGGTATCTTTCCTGCCACCAAATTCATCAGCCATATGTTATAGGCAATGCTTGCGATGAATGTGCTCTGAGAGCATACATTCACTGATTTTTTTTTTTTTAATGACATCACAAAAATGAAATATGATTGTTTACAGATAACAGAACTTTTTTTTTTTTTTTTAACAAAAAGAGAGCATGAAAAAAAAAAGCCCTCATTACTCAACCATGATAAATACTGGTAAGACCAGCTTATGGTAAATGAGGCTTAAGAATTGCTTCTTGGAGACAGTGATTGATATTTGACTGTACAATGTATTTGTTCAGAAAAGAAAAGAATGAGGAAAGATGAGAAAAATGTAATATGTCCAGTGTGATTGAAAATTAGAGGGAGAAATGTGTTTCAAGTGAAATGAGTGCAACATATGTATGAAAAAGAAAAGGCTCAATTCCAAATAACTTCTATTGTTGATTTTAAGTGCTGCTGACATGTGCATTACTTATAATTGCATCAACATGTCATGTCTCTTTGATGTTAAGCTATCGAAAATAAAATATACATTGCATATACTCAGAATGGATCTACGCATGTAACTTACATATTGTGAAAAAATGAAATATGTCTGAGTTTTTTTCAAGATTCTAAAAGTACTTACAGAAGGGCATTTGACACTTCTCATGGAAACATAATTCTTTATTTGTAAGATATAGTATAATTCTTGGCACAAACTATATGAAATGAATGATTGATCTATAATTCGATGTCTATACAGGAATAATTTGATAAGCTGGTCTAGTTAAATATGGAAGGGAAGCCTTGATATGATTTTTAAGCTTACAATAGTTTGCACCGAAGGTATTTTATTGCTTGTGAGAACGATATCAAATTCATGTCGATACTACAGTTAGAATCTGCCTTCGATTTTCTCAGGCCATTTGCAGTAGGTGTAATGTAAGATCAATGTGTGACTATCATACATTCATAAGGTAGCAATCTGCCTTATGAATGCTAAGTCTGTAGGCGATGAGACAGCCTGTGCTAAATTCCCAGGACGTGCATAGTAAGACCTTACTGCATCAGTATGCATGAGATGGGTACCCAGACATCGGTGTTTTAATTGGATGGTATTCCCCCATGGCCCAGAGTACATGTATGTGCGATGATAGTTGTTATAAAGTAGGCTGCTTTCTAACTTGCAGAGCTAATGAGCCAGAACATTAACAGACTAGGCGATAATGTATCCATGTAAAAGAGGTTGCCTGTCCTTGTCTGCTCCGAACGTACAGGAAATCAAATGCAGGATGTGATATGTCATTTATTTTATTCAATTTTTCATTTTTGTTGTTGTTGTTGTTGCTTGTGACTGAGTTGTGATCAACTTACTGACCTACATATGTGAGTAAAACATCAGAAAACATTATACAGAGTCTGCAATGAATTAAAAGTTATTTGCAATAGACTGTTTTATATATATAAAACTACATCTGTGTGCTAGTTTATGAATTTATGAGATTAAAAAAGAAAAGAAAAGATATTGATGTAAATGAATAGATAGGCCAGTCTGTCAACTTGTAATTATACCAATTTGTGTAATTGGAAGTTTTGAAATTTCTAATACAGAGTGCCTGTTGTGGAAAGAACTGCTCAAGTAGTTTTCAATCTTCTGTTCCATCTTCCTTCACAGACCTCGGTGCCATCGAGCCAAATGTTTTTCTGAGCCCATTTCTTGACGTCATCAGATCTGACGACACAACAGGACCAATCACGGGCCTTGCCCTCTCATCAGTCAACAAGTTCCTCTCCTACGGCCTCCTTGGTAAGAAATTTAAATATATAACACATTTTCAGAGAAATCTCCATAGAGTAGAAGTAATGCATCATTTACTTGGAAAGCATTGAGTGTTTATTGACATTTGTGTTTTGGTAGAGGAGCTTTCTTAACTTTGATAACATTTTGCTGCAGCCCAATTTGGTGCTTTATGCATTTCTGTTAAAACACTTTGTATAAACAGAATCGAAGATACTTGGACAGAATGTAGTTGGATGTAACATTGGAATCGATACATACACGCAACATACGATAGAGAAAGTATTTTCAGTTTTTAGTAGTCATCAAATATTCATCTGTGATATTAGTCCAGTCTTGTTAAAACAAATTATATACATATACAGTGTGAAATGCACTCAAGACTACTAAAGTATATATACGTAGTATAAGCATAATTATGTGGTTGTGCTTTGCAATAAGACAAAAATAGATAACATAAAACAAATTTTCAAGGCCTTATAAAGTAAGTTTCCTGATCAATCAAAATCATAAGGTGGCAGAGGTTGGAAAAGTTAAAGGTGTCTCTAACTTGGTTGCATTCAAAATTTATAAATGTATCATTATTTTCACTTTTACTGATTAAAATCAATTAATTTCATGTTGTTTATGATTGGAATAATGTCACTGATGATTTCCATTAAGAAAAACAAAACAAAACAAAAAGTCGAAAACAAAGAAATACATAAGAAATTTCAAAAACAATAAAATACATAAGAAAAAAAATTGATACTGTCGTTTTTTTGATGTACATTCAATAAGAATCCTACAAAGAGTACCTTGACCAAAAATTAGCAGTTTTGGACCTTTAATTACAGATTTACAGCCATTTTTAAAATTTCATGCATAAATTAGCATAATTAATTTATTAAAAATAGATTTGAATAATTGTGAAATCATTACCTATTTAGTTTTATAGATTACCTTGTGGGTGACACGTGTGCCAATTTTCCTTGCGATCACGCGGTCAACGGCCGAGATCTTAAGGGGGGGCCCAATGAGCCCCCCCCGTCCTACGAGGCATCAAAAAAGCCCAGTCTTTTAAGGGTTAAGCTGCTCTTATGTCATGTCCTTATCTATTTGATGTTTGTTCACATAGATCCAACCATAGAGGGAGCTGCACAAGGTATAGAGAATGTAGCAGATGCGGTCACACACACCAGATTCGTGGGAACGGATCCGAGCTCAGATGAAGTGGTTCTCATGAAGATACTTCAAGTAAGGCTTGACTGCCAAAAGTTCTTATACCTTTGAAGTGAAAAAAAAAAGTGAACTTGGGACACAAATTCTTACAGGAAAACAACAATTTTGCACTAAATGAGGCATGCATTAAAATGCATGTTTGTGAAGTTACAGACAAACAGTGCCATGCAGATCTGTGTTTTGATTTGTTACCCTTTGGTGCTTAGGGTTGAATATCTAATTATAACTTTCTGTGAATGCATAACACTTCATGTTAGTATCATGTATGGTACGCATCTCAGGATGATTAATTTTCTGCTGAATGTGTATAGGTAATGACCAGTGATGTGATAATTAAATTTAGGGACCTGGTATAATGGGGATTCATGGGTGGCCCAATTTACTCGCTGCCCACCTGGGTACATTCAAAAACCACAAATAGCACCAGTCAGCAAATACATGTATCGAAGCGTAAGCTCATTGGTAACGGTCGACTCCAGAGGAGATTCTTGAGCTGTGTGTTCTTACATCGAGATCAGTGATGAAGCTGTACATAATTTGTTACGTGGGTTCTCAAATAAATCTGAGCCGGGCCAGTTTTCCCTCTCCGTGAATCCTTATGCTACCAGGTCTTTAACACCTTAGAGATTAATTGGTTTGAAGTGAATTTTTAACAAAAACAGTTTTCAGGCTAAATTTGCATTGATCGAAATGTTTCTCTTGGATATGTCAGGTGCTGCGAACTCTTCTCCTGACACCAATCGGCATGCTGCTGTCCAATGAGGCTGTGTGTGAGATCATGCCCTCCTGCTTCCGCATCTGCTTTGAGCTCCGTCTCAGTGGTATGTGCTAATATGGAGACGATATTTGAAATTTAATTCATCTTTCGAAATATCTATTATGCTGCATTTACATTGTACACCATGTTTCTGGTGGACAAGGCAGTTATGTTTGAGGCCTTCGTAGACAAAAATGGGATGGGTTTAGGACAATACGGGGAAACAGGATGGGCAAACGTGACAAGCAGTGATTGCTGCGGATGCCCTGCCAGATTTTTAAACAAAAGAAGAAAAAAAAAATTGGCCATGGCAGTTGCAGTGCTAATGAGAAACCTAGTAGGCCATAGTAAAAGTGAGTGAACGCAACAAAACATAACAGCACGGCAAACGGGGCTGCTACATGTGGCTGTTGGGAACATAGTGTAAATGTGGCATTACAGGGCAGTCCTCTGTAATACTGTAGATTAATGATTTACTGTGCACATTACTTGTGTGGCAAAAAAAAATGTTTCGAACTACATGTTGGGGAGATAGTAACCCTTTCTTCACCAGACCTTGATGGCTGCTATACAAAATCTATGGGAATGTGTGTTTACTTACACTCCTGTAATGTAATGTATTGTCAAAATTGCAATATTCCAGATTATGTCATTACTTTAATACTGTCATGTCATATCTTACTTTCATCAGATGGTAACAGTCGACTTTAATCTTATGTGTGAAAAGTACATTGTACTCACATGTTTCTGTTGACTAGTAGAAACTTGTCATTTGGTACCGTGTAGATTTGGTTAAAACATTCACTTCACACATTGTATGATGTGGTGAAAGGTGATGTATCATGTTTTTTTTTTTTTTGATCCTCCGATAGAGCTGCTGAGGAAGTCTGCAGAGCACACCCTCAATGACATGGTCCAGCTCCTGTTCTCTCGCCTACCCCAGTTCAAGGAGGAGAAGATCTCCGGCCTCAGAAAGGTATTGTAGTCAGAGTGATGCAATAGAAAGAGGGGAAATGTACACAAGGCAACACTTCACGAGTTTCAGAAATTTAATGTCCCACTGGTTTGGGCCTTGAGCTACATGACTGTTACGTTTACTTGAGCCCATGCCTTACTGCACATTTTGTGCCCTTTTTGAATACAATCAAGCCTTTCTTAAAAGGCTACACAAAGGAGAAAAAAAGTGGCTGTTACAAACAGGGGGCTGCTATAGACAGGGTCTCGTAACATGGCATTCTCTCAGTGATATTTTGTTTTTAGTGGATGGCAGGTGGTTGTTACAGACAGCTGGCCGCTAAAGCAGGTGTGACTATATATCTCTGCCATGCTCTGCCCTTGTCCATTTAGCTTTTACCAGGGGAAGTTCAAGTAGGTTTGACCAGCAATTGGTCTTCCATCCCATCCAGAAGAAGCATTTTTGTTTTGGATCTAGCCATAAACAAAACAAAAAAACAACAACAAAACAACAAAACAAAACAAAACCAGGATAACCACCCACTGTTGGGACTTCAACCTGAACAAACCTTCATAAGAATGCATTTGTGTAAAGCTCTTTTCAATTTCCTTTTCTTCCATTCCTAATTTCTTCTTCACTATGTGCAGAATAAAGAGTTTAATTGGGAATTAAACACATTTTTTTTTTTAAATCATGAATAACTGGAATGGTGGTGTTGATGATGATTGCAATTTTGATTATGTGTTCAGTTCTGATGAATATTTGCAGCTGGATGGTGTTGCTGTATATTGCCCGTCAATGATGTGAATGTGACTACTTTGTATATATGTCATTCAAGCCTCAAATCATATTTCTCTCATTCCTCAACAGTTAAAGATGAGGGCAGGTGGTATCGGAGACACCTCTAGGAGGCGCCGTTCGCGGCAGTCACCCAAGGTGAGGCCGAGGAAGGACCGGCTATCCACCACGCCCATAGAAGAGACCGCATCCACACCCTCCCCATCCCATTCTGCCCCACCGTCTGGCTCGGCCCAGACCAGTAGCCAGCCTCCAGCGGCCTCCTCCCCCAGTCCTGTGGCAGGGGAGTCAGCCTCGGTTCAGACTGCTGGAGGTGTGAAGAGCATTCCAGAGGAGAAGACTGGGGGAGGTGAGTGAATTGATGCTGGAGACCTGATATCAGTTGAATGAAAAAGCATCATTACTGTAAATGCAGACATTTTCGTGGTACATTAATTTTCATGTATTTCTCGCTACTTTTAAAACCTGCAAATGTATCGTCTCAATTTTATCTGCATATTTCTAATGAGTTGACAGTTGCAGAGCACAAATTCAAGAACCCACAAATATGTCTTTGAGCTGCTCAGTGTGAAAAGCTAATCGCATGAAAATATCAACTTTTACAGTATGCAGGATACAACAGATATGGCACTAACTACATAGATCTTGAGAGACAAATGCTCATGAAGATTCTTTTTCGTCATGATGAGATGGGGAATCTGTTGGAGTAATCTTGTGTGAGATTATGATGATGATTGACTTCTTTTTTACAGTCTAACTTTCTGGTTACATACCTCAAATGTCTATGGTTTCTGTTTCAGTCATAAGCAGAAGATCATATTTAATCACATGATGTAAATTGTGCACTTTTATATTCATTTTTTATTGTGTGTTGGTCTTTTTAACCGTTGAGTTAGAAGGTTGGTGTATTGTCAGTTGTTGTTTTGGGGATTCTGTTGTTTCAACGTAATTTGTCCGTTATCGTGTTTACCCATCAGACAATGTGGTAGATGATGTTGCCAGTCGGGACTCGGAGAGACCCAATTCCCTTGCCCTGTCGGAGCCTCCCGATGGCGCTGTTGACATGAAAGACACGCTGGCGTCAGACTGTGAGACACCCAAGATGAGTGGAGTCATTTCTGTTTCCGGTGACCAGAGAAGTGATGAGAGCAAGGTCAGAGAATAATTTGAATATGTCTGCATCGTATCAATCGCTTCAATGGAGGAATGTAGCCTCTGTATCATGGCATAATTCTGTGTTTTGAGGTGCATTTGCCAGTTTAAAACCAGGTCCTGTACATGTGTCCTTTGAAGAACTTCACCTATTGTAAAATGTTTAACAGTCAGTCCGCAGCACCCGATAATTCGCTCGTATTTATTCAACTCGTATGCAAGCCCGCTTTAGGCTTGCATACGTAATGAGCTGCGTAAGGGGATTTTGTCCTTAGGCTTTCGGCTACAAAAATACACCTTATGTTCACAAATTTGGTATCAAATTCAAGGAAAATATGTAAACTATCGTCACATGTTACTCAAATTATTGTAAATGAAAAATTTCATAGCGTAATTTGAGCTTGAAAAATGATGAAAAAAGTAATTCGTGCAGTACACTTTCAAGACGTCAAAAAATACCAAATTCACCTTGCGTCTCAATGAAAATGCTTTATTTGGTAGTCCATCTCCTAATCTTTGTATCCATGTAAATATCTTGACAATTTGTTGCTTAATCCGGTCAGGAACCAGTAAAATATACATCGATGTCAGTGCTGATCAGCTTGAAACCGTGCAATCTCAAGAGTAAGCTCTCTCATTGGACAGCGCCTGCACTCAGCGCTTGCATTACGTCATTACGCTGCTACATAACGGTTTCATGCCACTTGCGGTTTCTTGGCACGCGTGTAGTTCAAGCGCTGAACGCACGCACTGTCCAATGAGAGAGCTCTTTCGCACCACTGTACACTTAGTGCGGAGCATACTTCTGGCTTAGGAGTGAATTTTACAGACATTTCAAAACGGAAAAACTAGTATAAATCATGCTTGCGTCTCCTTGACTCCAATATATGATGAGTATCTAAGTTTCCTCTCTACGAAAAAGCCAAAATCAGAAACAACAGTTTCTTAATCCGGTCAGGAACCAAAAAAGAACTTTAGGTGACAAAATCTTCCGTGAAAAGCAGGTAAAATTTACGCAAATTCAACTGATTATATAGTCATGATAAGATCCGATGTTACAGGCAAATTTAGTATCAAAATAAAGATCAAAGTCTGGAAAACAATTTACCGTGGCTTGTAGCCATGACGAATGTATGTACAAGTCGCTACACTGTGAAAACCATAGCCCTATCAAAGTCTCACAAAATCTCGCACGACGAGACACCTTTCGAACGCAAAGATCGTCAACGAGAGTGCTGAATAAATCTTGCCGGATCAGCTCATTAGCATACGTGCTGCGGACTGACTGTTAATGCCACTTTTTAAATCGACACATCATCAGCGCATAGGCTCAAATTGGAAACCAGTGAAAATTATGTTGTCATATTTTTTGTTAGACTGTCTGTATCTTGCACAAGTATTAAGAAAGTGGTAGCATGCATGTGGATGTGTGTTGTATCCCCTGTTACATAAGCTGCTGTTGTGGCAAGTAATGGACCACTGTTTTCAGACTCGTTACCTGAATCCAATATTTTCCTTTTCATCCTCGACAGACTGAAGAGGGAAAGCTGCCGTCGGCGGATCCCGAAAAGGCTGACTCCGGGTGTGATGGAGCGGAAGACACAGAATCGAACACTGACACGGCGTCTCTGCATGAATCGGAATACGTCAACACACAGGGAGTGCGCTTCACCCCTCAACAGAAGCAGAAAGATGGTATGAAACAAAAAGAAACGACTTATTAGCTACGGACTGTTCTTATAGGTTTCCAATGCGTGGGATAGTTTAACGAATTTGTCTTTTGAAGTTCAACTTTTGTGTTATCACAGTCCATCCAGATGCACATTTTTACACGGTACTTACACCCTTACTATATTAGAATGCAAGATCTGTGTGTGCAGAACTTTGGATTAACATTCTTTGAAGAGAGTGGGACATGATTTTGTACTGCGAAGCAGAACTTTTCCTTTGCCCTTCTTTACAACATGAAAAATAGAGGACAAGAATGGATACGGGGCACATAAAAGTCATCAAAGTCATAAGTAAATCATGGTCATTTGCTTATAGATAGTGTTCAATTATACTTGTCATTAGATTATGCACAAGCAACATGATGATAAGTATAAAGGTGAATAGTGAAGATATCTGGCCAGAGCTAGAGATCTTAGCTTTCAGTACACGTGAACAACAGGTTAAGGTGGAGAGAGGCGTTTTATTTAGTGTCATACTTGCTAAGAGTGTACCAATGTAGGTTCATGGTTGTCTTGAGATGTTTGTGAGAAGAGCCAAATAGACAACGATTATCACAACTGTGCCTTACTTTTTACCTTCATTTCTGCACAGGTGCCGGTCCTCCTGTTCCATATGGCTTGCCCTGTGTCAGGGAGCTTCTTAGGTTCCTTATATCACTCATCAACCCATATGATAGGTAAGTTTGCCTTCTCCAGGATCACATCAACCTTTTACTCTGTCTTCTTTTCTTTATTTATTTCTTTTCCTCTCCATTTCTCTCTATCTCACTTTCTTTCTCTTTCTCTCCCCCCCCCCCCCAAAAAAAATTAACACATTTAACCCTAACTAGGCCGGGGGGGGGGGGGGGGATTAAAATCAATTATTAATATAATTTCTTGTTCGGAACAATGTCGCAAACAAGTTTCATCGAAAAAACAATGAAAAACATAAAGTCGAAAAAAAAAGAAATACATAAGAAATTCAAAAAACAATAAAATACTTAAAGAAATTTTTTCTGATGGCACAATTTTTTTCTCTTATATTTGCTCAGGACACTAAAAAGAATATTTACACAAAAAATGTGCCCATTTTGAGCTTTATTTAGTGATTTATACCAAATTGTCTGATTTCATGCATCATCATGCATAAATTAGCATAATTTAGCATAAATGATCATTTTTTTCTAAATTTAACTTCATGGTACTTTAGATTACATCATAGGCAATGTGTGTGCCAATTTTCGTCGCGGTCGACGGCCGAGATCTGGAAGGGGGGCCTGGGAGGCCCCCCCCCCCCCCCCCCCCCCCCCCCGGCTCTCTGATCTTCCTAAATAGCCCGGCCTAGTTAGGGTTAAGTGAGGAATTACACATTTTTGTTTAAATCTGTACTCCTGTTTGAATAGTTTTTGCAGAGGTAAACTCTGTAAGATATGGGAGAGTGAGTTCAAAGGTTGGCATGTACAACCTCCTATGGAAGCAGTCTTGGAATATCACATGAACTGTTATAGCATGAATCATAAAGCAGTGTGCAAAGGATTGATTGTGACACTGAGTGGATGTTTCATGCTAAAAATATGCTAATTCTTTTCCATCTGATGTCTTCTTTCATCCCACAGGCATAACACCGACCTAATGATGCACATGGGACTGAGTCTGCTCACCGTTGGCATAGAAACGGGATGTGATCACATCCCGTCCTTCTCAGCCCTCATCGCTCTCGTCAAGGATGAAATGTGCAAGAATCTCTTCGCAGTAAGTTTGCAATGGCAAGGCATTGAGCAAATGAGTCTATGAAGCTTTACTTAGATCATCATGTTCAACTATGAATGATATATTGTGGTTATTTCTTGAAACTTCTCATTTGTTTGGAGTTACAAAGGCAGGCATTTGAAAGGTGTCTCAACAGTTGAGATCACTCCTTATGTACAGGAGACTCGGATTATGTCTGTAATTTGAGCATATTGTTTGCTTTGAGTTACTGTAGTATGTGCAATTAAACTCTTTAGTGTGACAAAAGTCATGACAGGGCTGCTCTTTCTCTTATGTCAGATGACACTAGTCATTCGATAGCACAAAAAATAAAACATTATTTGTATCAGGCACTAATATTCTACTGGTTTTCCAAACTAACAGAATCTGTCAGAATGGATTGTAAGAAAATTTTGTCGCTAGGGCGACAAGACTTTGTATTTCAAATTTTGGTGAAAATGACTTTTTTGGATTAATGGTCAGATAATCATATTGGTGATGTCCTGTCCAGTCCTAGCTGTCTTACCCCCAAAATGAAGCCACCATGGCATGTCAAAGGAAAGGCTATCCCATTTGATATAGTGCTTTCGCTGCCATTCTTATTTGCTCTCCTGAACTTTTGACATTTTGTAGATATGAGGTCTTGTCACCCCAGCGGCGATTTGCCAGTGTGTAAAACCACCACTGATTAGCCATCAGTTTGTGTCCCTAAAGCGTGAAACCTTTTTTTTCCCTCTCTTTATATCATGCGCAGCTTCTTCAGACGGAGAGGCTGTCCCTTTTTGCCTCTTCCCTCCGAGTCTGCTTTCTTCTCTTTGAGTCAATGCGCTCTCATCTCAAGCTGCAGCTGGAGATGTTCATCCAGAAACTGACCGATATCATTGTCTCTGAGTCGCCCCGCATCCCCTATGAACAGAAGGAGATGGCACTCGACACACTGGTCCAGGTATATACTTTGCTGTCTGTTACTTGTAGTCCTTCCTTTATCGTACAAGGAAGAATATTTGGGGAGAGGGCGGAAGTCTTGCGCTCTTTCACTCGACAAGTTAACATCACTGTTTCTTAAGTATGGGTCACATCTGAAAAATTATTCATGCATTGCATGCAGATTTGATGAGCAAATCAAATGGAGGAAAATCCATAAATATAATGATTAGGATGCTTTAGAGAGCTCCCTTTCAACCCCTCCTCCAACCTACTGTATGTAATCTTCCTTTCTTGAATCACATAAACACTTTTATACAGAAGGCAACAAAATTGCCAATTAAGAACATCATATTTAGGGGAAGAGGGGTGTCTTTCTCCTTGTATCGATATCAATTAAATATGTTGCTGCTAGTAACATCATACAAATTATAGTATAGATGTATAGATGGTAGTAAAAGAAGTCTTTTCTCTTCATATGTTACAAAGTTTGTTGAGGTGTAAGTTTATGAACTGTGTGCCTATATTGCAGCTTTGGAAGATTCCGTCCCTTGTTTCCGAGCTCTACTTGAACTATGACTGTGATATCTACTGCAGCAATCTGTTTGAGGATCTCACCAAACTGTTGTCAAAGGTACGTTGTCACTCAAGCTGCATGCAAATCATTTTGACTGACTGTAGTGGATACTGTGGACACCATCTGGCTGTTCTTGTGTATGAAATACGATACCATTCATTTGCTTGATGATATGTGACCCGCGACAACGGTTTCAGGCAAAAGTCGCAAGAGCAAATTCCCTCCTAGGCGGGGCACAAAGATTTTTACCATAATTTTTGTCGATTTGGGTTTTTTGCATAAATCGAATCTTTGATATGTTTTCTACATCTACATGAAATTTCATAGCATAAGACTACGTCTTTCCTATCGAAAATGGAATTTTAAGCACCCTATGTTGAATCGCACTCGTCAGTTTCGAGCTTCTTTCGAACGCCGCGCCAATATCCCCAGCGTTGCTACGGCGCAGGGTCTCGCATGCGATTGGCTGGTGCGTCGCACACATTTACATAATTCGGCTTTCGGAGACACCAGTTGCAGCGTTTTGGGAATGCTTTGTCCACGCGTGCATGATTACAATGTACATGCTCCATTGTTCTTGCTATAGTGGTTTATACGCTCGCTCTGTAGTGCGTGCTCTTCGTTTGGCTTTCTATCCAAACTATTCTACCGCAATGTTCGACAACGGAAGTGAAACAAAAAATCATGTAGCACGACATAATCGTGTAAAAAGAAAAAAAAAAAAGTCTACTTGTACATGTAGTAAAAATTATGACAGCAGACTGACTCAAGGGAAGGATGATGAGAGGAAAGGAGAGGTCACATGTAACCTGTTATATTGAAATACTACACATCAAGATCGCACCAAACTAACGAGTCGTACGTGTTTGTTTCTTTGTTTTGATATAATCAACACCACCGATCAAGGCAACATATGCACGGCTTGTAAAAACAAATCAAAAAGGAAGCGTGACCCTTGCCAGCTCTGGCATTTTTCTGCCTTCAAAAGGGTCGCCAATGATAAAGTCAAATCAACAACAATGAAAACGCGATTTGTAAATGTGTGGATTCGCCACCCGCTCCTGTTACATGCACCAGATCATGGTGTGTGGATGCCATTGCGTAATGCGTGCACCATACACATGTACACCATACGTGCAATTATCGTATCCGCCATCTTGAAAGACGTACTGGTAAAACGAACCCGAGCGAACCGCATTGTTTTCCGGCTCCATACGCTGAGCTCCGAGGAAGGGTGCCCGGGAAATTTGACTCTCTCAGTGAGCCAATCAGAAGGCGATGTGGTTGCTAGAGGCGGAGCTTCACATCGATTGGCACCATCGTACGGATGGGTGATTCTCACCTCGCATCGCCGCTCGGACATTGTCTTTGAGTAAGAGGTGAATCTTCAAAGCCCGTTTTCTCGCAATTTTGTCTGGCTAACAACATAAAAAGTGCATTTTATTTCGCTTTCTATGCCCACTTATGGTGCCGAAGAATACAAGTGTTTTATATCAATGCAAAGCTTAGGAAATGGGCAATGTGATTCAGTGAAAAAATGAATTTTCAAAATGCCCGACTTTTGCCTGAAACCGTTGTCGCGGGTCACATATGATCGTTGATATGTGTATTTTGATTATTTCAGTACAAATTCAGCAGTTTCCATATTTGTATTGTTGGAATGTAGTGTTATCACTTTTATGATGACATGATTAGAGCTGCACAAATGAATTATTCAGGTTCAGGTTGATATACGAGTTGAAAATATGGTGCTTGTGATGCTGGGTTCATGTATAAGTTTCTCAATATTATTGTCGATTTTATGTTTCAAATTTCATTTTGTGGAAGGGTTTTGCAGACATAAATGCTTGCCAAAGGGCAATGCCCACAGAATGCGATGCCCACAGAATGCGCATGAGAGATAACAAATGTGTGAAGGAGTGATGGTAAATGTCTAAACTTACATTCTGTATTGCTTGATGTGGAATATCTGGCAAAGGTGGATATTTTGAAAGCATCTACCAATGGATGTCACACTACTTCCTCACCCCTTCCCAGAATGCATTCCCAGTGTCAGGCTCTCTCTACACCACCCATCTCCTGTCACTGGATGCCCTACTGGCCGTGGTGGACAGCATCGAGGCTGGATGCCAGCAGAGAATTCTCTCCACCGTGTCCTCCGTCACGTCAGACGCTGCCGAGAGATTTGCCACGACGGCGTCCGACGGGGGAGTCACGATACAGGTGCAAGAAGTGAGTAGTGTCATACTCCAGCACTGCCTCCCTCACTTGTTATACTGGAAACAGTCAAAGTTAGTTTGATTTGAGCTCTTAGTTTTAAATTTCCATACTTTTCAAGGTGAAGATTTCCAAAACCTAGACAGATCAGGTGTCTGTAGTAAATATGAAGAGATTTTATGGAGGTGAATCAATTAGATTTTTGCCGTGCTAGTAACAGCTGTAGTGATTTTGATCTGATTATGCCAATGATGATGATGATATCCAAAGTAAAGATGATGATGATGAACGTGGTGTTGAAGATGCAGATGGTAAAAATTATGATAATGATGAAAGCAGTTGTAATGATGATGGTAATGAAAATGGCAGTAATGACAATGATGATAGTTATGAATGCTGTAATATTATCTATGCAGCTATGAATTTTATTTGTGCAATGTTCCAATTTAAATACCCATGTCTTTCCCTCCGAGGTTGTCCAGTCTGTTCAAATATCAATTTACCAACGAAAATGACTGCACAAGGTATGTTTGTCATGCTTTTCCACTTGCCAGGCTGCTGATGAAAACGACACAGAGTGTGCATCCCAACATGAGGCATCAGAACCTGATTCGGCCCAGGGCCAGAATGCATCTTTTGGTCCACCAACAACAGGGTATGCCATGGGTCAGGCCATGGCTAGTATGCTCAAAGACAAGGATGATTTAGCAGGTGAGGTTAAAAACTTATTTTTCTAATGTTAGCACAACTGTGATATAAATGGTCAAATGCTGAGTCTTCGTATGGTATTAAACTTCTATTTATCTTTATTCAAGAATGGAAGAGATTTTTTTAATGGACAGTGTAGATGTGTGGAAACTCCACCTCTAAATTCACACTCTGTGTTTGGTAGTTTTGGTAGAACTTGAGAAATTTATGTGAAATTATATTTCACAAATGACATTAGATGTCTTGTTTTGGGTTAGGGCTACTTGACAATGATAGTGTTTTCACTGTACCTTATGTGTCATTTCCCTTTGCTGTGCATGTAAAGCTAACCTAAATGTGATGTCATCCATGTGGAAAGATAGTTATGTGCTTTGGTGCCCTCTCTGCCCTATGTTGAAAGCAAACATTGCCTGTTTTTTTGTGACATCCACAGCGAAGGAAAGGAGTGAAGATTCACCGGGGATGAGTATGAATAGGAAGAAGAGTCGGTATACTCCGTCCCTGAGTCTGCCCTCGCTGGAAGAACTGGCCAAACTCAAGCACAAAAAGAAGGTGTGTTCACACAGCTGTTGTGTCTTTCAACTTGATGTAATTTCCTAGAGCTCTGTAGCAAATTGTGACAGCAAATTGTGGCCATCTTTGGCAAATGCTTCCAACATTTTATGTTGCATCATGTTTCAATATTATAGTCCTACATTTTTTTGTTGTTGATTTGTTTTTGTTTTGTGTGATGTGCAATGTGCCAGGAGAACAAGGCTTTGTTGAAAATAGAGCTGATTTTGAATGTTTGAATAAACAAAGTAAAACAAAGTTGTCCTAATAAAAGTTGGGTCCTACCTTTTATCAGGACTATTTTGTTTTTTAACATCTAGGCCATTTCAAAACTGATTTTAATCAAATAAACATTGAATACCCCGTAGAATTGTATGCCCTGTATTATTTCATGTAAATGGTATCTGATTATCTAGCAAAAAGGAAAAACTGGAATCTCCATCTCAACCAAAACTATACAATCCCTTTAATATTTTCTCTGCTTTGCATTCGCATACTATCTCTTCATACTACCCATACTCTTGTGTCTCCATTCATCTTCTTCAATCTCTTCCCCTTGTCCTCTCCCATCTTGTCCATTGCAGTTGTTCCAGGCGGGCACGGAGCTGTTCAACCAGAAGCCGTCGCGAGGCATCGCATTCCTCCAGGAGAACGGCCTCCTACCCAGCCCCTCCAATCCTGTTGCCATAGCACACTTCGTCAAGGAGAACCCCCACGTGGACAAGAAGATGATTGGGGAGTACATCAGCAGCAAGAAGAATGCCAAGATTCTCGATATATTTTTGGAGTAAGTGAGAGTGAAATCCAGAAGAGGTATAATTAATTTGTATGTGGCTGAGAAAATCTGCTGGAAACAAGGATACTATACTTTGTGGGAATTCCCATCCTTGAGAAATAACTCAAGCAAAACCTCTGAAGTCATGTAGAGGGATGATTGTGTGTGCTGAAGTGAATTTGTTTTGTTGAACTTATTCAGTTCAAGTGTATTGTGAATTGGTACTAGCTAGGATGTATGGCATGCTTTTGAACCATGGGAAACACTTTCACCAACTTCTCTGCAAGCAGTATGCTCCACATCCATGACCTTCTCTGTTTCCTTTCTTACCCTGGTGGTATTCCACTGCATTCAAGTACCTAGAGTACCCTCTTTATCTGCTGCACTGAAGCTACATGTGTAAAGGTGCCTGTCTGTCTCCACTTATGTTTGGGTGTTATTTTCAAGGTTTTCTTCTCCCACTTCTTATTTCCTCAGTCTGTTTGGATTCCAAAACACAAGAATAGACGAGGCCCTGAGGATGTTGTTGGAAGCCTTCAGATTACCCGGGGAAGCCCCTGTCATTCAGCACCTCTTGGAGAACTTTGCAGAAAAGTGGCATGTGAGTACTGGAACTGGTGTCCTGTTATCATCCCATAATTTACACCATTTTAGATGTAGTGATATCTATATATTTGATATTTCAGAATTATCTATGCCCTAGAAATTGTAATTTTTTATTAGATGAACTGGTTGAGCATGTTACAAGGCATCTTAGATTTGAATTCTCTTGTAGCATTGTATAAAAGCAAATTTACTTGCAAATGGCAGCCACTATTTTCATACACATTTCGGTAGATCTGGTCAAAATACATCCAGATATGAAGTCTAATAATAAATGTGGGACATTCCAATATCCCAATGTAGCAAATTTTGTCCCCCTCATAAGATATGGTACCAGATAATTTGATAATCCTTGGAAGACAGTGATTCTTGATTTGTGTAATTTCTTGTCACCCTCACAGACGTGCAATGGCCATCCGTTTGCTAACCATGATGCTGCGTTCACTCTTGCGTATGCTGTCATCATGCTGAATGTCGACCAGCACAATGACAATGCAAAGAAGCAGAACATTCCCATGACTCTGGCAGTGAGTGTTCTCCCCAATTTACCAGCAGTTTCATACTTCATTATTTTCTTTTGTTGGACACATATTAAATTCAGTTCACTTAAGTTTTACTTCACTTCACTTCAATTCAGTTAAGTTCAGTTCAGGTCTATTTAGCTCAATTCAATTCAAATCAATTTAATTGAGTTTAATTCAGTCCATTTCAGTTCATTTGATTCAATTTGATTCAATTCAGTTCAATTCAAGTATACCCATGTTACATTTAGTTCAGATTAAAAAAAAAAAATTATATATATACAGTAATCAACAGGTAACATTTCGTACAAGCATATTGTGTGTATAGTAAGGTGCTCCCTGTCTGTACGAAATAACCTAAAGGTGACATTTAACATAACCTGAAAAATAGATATTACTGTTATCGGTCTTCTGCTCTTATCACTTTTGAAGTGTAGGGTTATATATGTATACATAATTTGAAACTTATGTATTTATTTTCGTTTGCTTATATTTTTTTACTCATTGCAGAACTTCAAAAAGAATGTCAGCAAAGTGAACGGAGGTCAGGACTTTGATCAAGACATGTTGACTGAAATTTACAATGCAGTCAAGTGAGTAATGGTTCCTACCTTTCATACCAAGATTTTGAAAGCTATGCTACTCATTCATATGCAACTGAACTTTGTCTCCTAGATTTTCACACATAATAAACATTTGCATTTTGATCGCATCGGACAGTGATCAAATCTGGAAGCCAAGTGTTTACAGAAAATGCATTATTATATGACTGCGTACATGTACACATAAATAGAGGGCATTTTAGTTGTATGGGGCAGTTTGGGTACTACGGGGCTAAAGGAATGGCTGAATTTATGCCAGTAATTTCATCGGGTCAGAATCAAAGATTCATCAATTGAGGTATTTGATAGTGAATATGATTTCTTTTCACATTGGGGAAACATTGATCTTTCATCTCTGACCAGGAATGAGGAGATTGTGATGCCAGCCGAGCAGACTGGTATAGTGAAGGAGAATTACCTGTGGCGGATGCTGCTGAAGCGAGGCCACACCACCGACAGCCAGTTCCTGCACATCGAGGAGGGCCGGCTGGACCGGGACCTGTTCCTGCTGGCCTGGGGCCCCACAGTGGCCGCCCTCTCCTTCGTCTTCGACAAGAGTCTGGACGACTCTATCACCCAGAAGGCCCTGGCAGGATTTAGGTATGAGTTTTGTCATTGCACCCCTATATCCACTCTCTCCCTTATTTTATCATTAATGATTTATGAACCACATTTTAGGAAATTATGTATTGGGATTATTCACTGGTATCGAAATAATACACATTATGGAGGCGTATCCGGGCAATTACCCCCCGGCTAAATACTGGTTAGTGGTAAGGTTAGAGTTAAGATTAGGGTTAGGGTTAGGTTTAGTGTTAGGAGTTTGGGTTTGGGTTAGGATTAGGTTCAGGATTAGGATTAGAATTAGGGCCAGGGGAAGGGTCCGGGGTAATTGCCCAGGGGGTAGTTGCCCTAGACCCTATGGAGGACATTAGTGAGAGTTATCCACTGATAACTTTAGCCTTGGAATAATTGAAAACGAGGCAAAGTAAAGTGTGTTTTGGACTGTTTGAATTATTACCGAGGATTGATAATCATTCTGACGTCCTGACCAATTAATGTGCATTATTTGTTTTATAGAGTGGTGATATGATGAAAGTTCAATGGCATTCATTTTCACAAGATTCCCAGACCAGCTCCAGCTCCAAGCTTACTGAACTGCACACACAAACAGCTGTAATGCATTTGTGATACACAGGCAATGCAGCTGAGAGCAGAGAAGCAGTCATTAGTACCGGTCATTAGTGCACTTGTGACCAATGAAAAGTAAAATTAGTCCTTCAGGCAAAATAAGAGACTGGATATGTGGTAGATTTAATCTAGTAATATGACTAGGATCCATATCGATATTTCATGATTTCATTGATTGTCTATGTGGACGACATGTATTGACAAATCATCACTATGGAGGAATATGTTTCTGTCAAAATTCAGGAGTCTGTGACTGGTGACATTTCATTTGCACAAGCAATATTGATTTATCATGACCTAAATGTTCACTGTGCTGTTCTATCCACTTTCTTCATGCAGGAAATGTGCAATGATCTCGGCCCACTACGGTCTTACCGATGTCTTTGATAACTTGGTCATATCTCTGTGCAAATTCACCACGCTGCTTAATTCTCTTGAGGTGAGCATGCCATAAAAGATAGATTATAATAATTCACTGAATATAGAAAGCCTTACCAAGAATGTTCTCACCTGAAGATGTTATAAGTTACTTTTCCCTTTTCAGTTGACAGTTGGAGAAAGGAAGATATTTTGCGTTTAGGAGTTGCCATACTTGCAAAATAGATCACTAAATGAGAGTAGATGAATATGAAATAGAATGTAATCCATATTGCTCAGTGAAAGCAAGATATTAAACTGTGCTCATCTCAAATCAGTAAATTCCTTTGACTGCCAGAAAGTAATGAATTGCTTTGTACCACCAGTGGCAAACTTTACATATCAAATTTACATATAGCATACTCATGGTATGTTATTGGTGTGTTATCTGTGGTAAAAAAGGCAGAGTAGAAACTTGGCATGAATTCACAACTTAGTTAAGTGGAACAGTTCTATCCATGACAAGTAAGAGTCATCCTTGGCTATTGATATCCTTATCACAAAGTTTTGGGTTTGTCTTCAATATCTTATCTGCATAGACACCGGAGGCAACTGCCATTGCCTTTGGCTCCAATGGCAAGGCCCAGGTGGCCGCCAAGACAGTGTTCAGCCTGGCCCATCGCCATGGCGACATCTTGGCGGAGGGCTGGAAGAACCTGCTTGACTGCATGCTGCAGCTGTTCCGCGCCAAGCTGTTACCCGCCGAGATGGTGGAGGCGATGGACTTTGTGGATCCCTCAGGACGAATCTCCCTCATCAGGGAGGAGATGCCAGCCGTCAAGTGAGTTTTCACCTGTCCGCTCGCAAGCACCTTTTGTCCCGACTCTGCTGCTCTAGGAATGGCTGATTGTTTATTCAAAATTAGTCACAAAATGCTGTTGACATACTGTCATGCTTTATGACTTTAATTCATGGTTTTAAACCAAACAATTTTTTAGAGAAGTAAGAAGTAAGTTGGAATGGCTGTATTTAGGATGTTTTGAGATTTCTATACCTTGGATTCACTAAAGATTAGAGACTTGTTTGGCAAAGTTATACTGGTCTTTATGTTCATCTGTAGATAAGACAGATTTTTGAACTTTGCAGTAAGTTTGTTATATTCACAAATGCGAATAAGTTGAAATTCATTTTTTTCTTTGAAATGATAGTGAAAGCTTGTGCACTTTTTAAGTTCATTTTAAAGTTTTGAATTAACTTCCATTCAATTGCAGAAACTATTGTGCCAAATATCCAAACATTGTGAATCCTTCCCTTCAAACTTCAGGTCAGATTCATCACTACTGGGTTCTTTCTACTCCTACTTCACAACGGAGACCTCGGCCCCCAAGGGTCCCACCCCAGAAGACCAGGAAGCTATACAGCAGGCCAGGAACTGTGTGGAGGTAGAACCTCATCTTCTTCTTCTAGCATTAATAACAATCTAGTCCTCAACCACCAACACATCACACACCAGATTTGTTAATGAGCAAGTTTATGCAATCTGTGTCCCAGTGTCACTTTTAAAAACTAGAAAAGCACCCGGAGAGCACAGACCTCCGCCAAGCCAGCAACTTATTTCCGCCCTTACATGCTTGCAATTTCACAAAATAGAAGCCATTTGTTTACGTCATTGCACGGTGCCTTGCCCGAGCAGAGCGCGCACTTTAGTGCGCATATGTAAACCTCCAGTACAAGCAGCTTGAACCCCAAGTTCGTTGACCTTGTATGCTAAAAGATGAAAAATCCTTTAAAATCCATAAAAATACCCGGATCACTACCAAAATTGGATGAGGTGTTCCTTGTGTCAATATCGACCTTTTACACAAGTTTCATTGTAATCCGTACACAACTTTTTGAGTTATTTTGCAAATAGACAAACCAACGCCGATGATCACTTAAACTCCTTCTTCCTTGGTGGCGGTAATGATGGATTTTTACTTGTAATATATATTGTTTAATGATTATAAAGACTTGATGGTGTCTGAAATAGTCATTCTCCCACATTCAGGATTATCACGCAAAAGTCAAAGGTCTCACGTTTTATGAAAAACATGAAAAAAAAAGTGTGGAAAGATGCAGGAATCCATGAAAAATATCAAAGACATTGTATCAAGATTTTAATAAGGGACGTCACAAGATTGGTTCACCATAAAAATATGCATTTGCATGGACCTAAATATAACGATGCACACATTTCATGTTTAAATTTCTAACAAATCATTTGACAGTTCTAGTGCTTTCAGAGGACCGATTGACTGTGTCTTGTATCCCCCTCTATTGATAGGATTGCCATCCTGAGCATCTGATCACAGAGAGTAAGTTCCTGCGTCTAGAGTCTCTCCAAGAACTGGTCAAGGCACTGGTGTTTGCCTCCCAGGGACCAGAGGCTGTGGACTCCCTGGGCCTCACCTATGACGAGGAGGCATCCATCTTCAATCTGGAGCTTCTTCTTAGGGTCATCCTGGAAAACAGGTGAGTGCGTTGGTTTGTCAGTATCACAATCCATCATCATCTCTGTCAAGAACACCAATGTCAGCATCATTGGTATCACAGTAAGTGCCATCATCACCATTTTCACAGTGACCTTTAACACCATTATAGTTATCATCATCATCATCATCATCATCATCTTCATTGTTATCGTCAAAGAACACAATCAGCCTGCCTCTTCATCAACATGGAATGATGCTTAAACCAGCCATGAATTTTATGAAGTTGTGTTTAAACTTAACAACGTGCAGATGAAGTAAAATCCCTTGTGGATGAAGTGCTTGTAAAGAATGTTATACCCAGAAGATCAGAACCGTGTGTGATTTGTATTTCTTTTTTATTGGAACAGTAGGTTTTGTTGTGGCATTAAATAGGAAATGTCACATATATCATTAGCTGAGTCTACAATCTGAAAGTAATGTTTGCAATTGCATCTTTCATGTGTGCAGAGACCGGGTCAGTGCATTCTGGACATCGGTGCGTGATCACTTCTACTCTCTCGTTGCGACAGTCTCAGACACCAGCTATCTGGTAGAACGCGCCATCGTGGGACTGCTACGACTTGCAATACGTCTTCTTCGCCGAGAAGAATTTTCAGCTCAGGTGAGAGCAGCTTTTGCAAATCGGCAGTGATTTGGATCAGTACAAAGTGTGTCTGCCTCCAAGTCCATATGACTCAGGCTCAATTCCCCATATCTGGCTGAGCAATATTGAGGGTAATCATAGGCAAAACACTCTGTCCCTCAGATAGGACATAAAATGGAGGTCCCATGTGTGAGAGAGTCACAACCCACACATGTGGAAGATCCTGCTTCATTCATTCATCACAGAGGGTAGGGTGTATATCCCGGTGAAGTTGGCCCGCCGCGCATCCAACTTGACCCCATAGAAGACCAGCTAAACGTAGCTGAATATTGGCTATCCAGTCATCTCCTAAGATGGATTAAAAAAATGAAAACAAATAAATAATCTCCCTTTTCATGTTTTTTGCTATTTTTTGTAGTGTTATTAGTCATACAATATTGATGAATGTGCTCACTTGAGAACTTTCCATCCTCATCCGTGTCCAGGTACTCACTTCCCTCAGGATGCTGCTTCTAATGAAGCCAGCGGTCATCTTCAGCAACTGTCGGCAGATCGCCTTCGGGCTGTACGAGATGCTGCGCACCAACGCGGCCAACATCCACTCCTCACAGGACTGGTACACCCTCTTCACGCTCCTCGAGTGCGTCGGGGCCGGGGCAGTCCCCCCAGCCATCATGCAGACGGCTGCTGCCCAGGACAGCAGCAGTGCGGCCGAAGCAGAGAGCTCCCTAGTCGACCCTGGTGAGAGACTGGTTAAAAGAGGAGAGATTAAAATTTTTGACTCAACAACTGTTTGTGATGACGTCACTTTGGGGAAACGGCAATATGTATTCTGGTGTACTGTCAGTAAAATAGCTTTATCGCAATCCGAAGAGATATATGAATAAGTTAATATTAAAGTTTTATGCATTTCATGAAACAGTGATAAAGTTCACAGTCACATGTGTAAAGTACAACTGTAGCTAGGGTAATGTTATTTTGGTGTAACACTAATCCATGTTTCTACTAATCAATCATGTAGCAGGTGATGTATGGAGTAAGAAAAACAAGAGGTTCTCCAAGTAGGAAACACTTTGTTGGAGATGATATAGGGATGTAAATGATCTGTGTGTTTGATTACAGAAGTAAAATTTGAATCATGAAACATTGCTTACAATAAAGAATACAGCATATTGATTAAAAAGAAGTTGTTTTCTGCTCTAAGTTTCAACAAATGTGATTTCAGGACTCTGAATCAGTGTTAATGAGATAATACCGAGTATTTTGCTCAAACAATTGCCCTACAGTGACTGAAAATGAAGATAATTTATGTCTATATTTTGACCACACTGTTCTGAAGGTTTAAAAGCTTAGTGTACCAATCTTTTCAATTCCCGCCAATGTTCTCTTGCGACAGATGCTCAGTCTGACAGCGAGTTGTCGTTAGCAAGCCAAGATACGCTCCCCTCTGATCCAGGCTATACATCAGACAGTGAACTTTACCGGAAGCGAAGCGGCAGTGAATCAGAAGGCAGTGGGGGTTGGCTCATGGTAAGTTTGCTACTGGTAGGTTGTACCAATGACTTCACAGAAACAAGTTGTGACAAAAGCTGATGTGCTGAAAAAAAAAATCAAACAAACAAACAAAAAAAAACAGTAGATTTCACTTTGTCTTTTAGAGGCATGTGCAGTATTTCTTCATTCCTTGAATCCTGTGGAATGCTTAATGAGCAATGCCAAACCAATAAGATGACATGTCAATATGTCATCATTTTGTTGCAGCAAATATATTGGGCTTCAGTGCCATATGTATGAGATTCACTTTACAGGCATAATGCAAGTAAGCCCACACTCTCACCGCTCATCTTGTAGTAATCTACAAGATGATATCCTGTTTAACGCTGGATGCTGTTTTGTCCACTTTGTCCAAAAATGTCTTTAATCTCTTTCTAGCTGCATCTTTCAGCGTATAAAATGCTTCATTGTCTCCTTTTGGTCTGTGGCAGTGAGATCCATGAGAGAAAAAAAGTAGAAAAAAATATCAGATTGTGATGAAAACGCCCAATATTTCTGTCTGTGTAGGTGAAGAAGTCAAAAGATGGTTCCAGCAAGCAGCCATTCAACCAGTTCCAGATCGCCGTGGAGATGGACATCTGTCACCATGACACCAAGTCCCTCACCAAGTGTTGCGAGTCCCTGGCGTTCTTGGTTCGCGATGCCGCCCATGTCACTCCGGCAAACTTCGAGTCATGTGTCCATGCTATCAGGATGTTTGTGGAGGCAACTGTGAATGGAGGTAACAGAGATTAAAATCATAGCTAAATTACAAAGATTACTGTTAAACCAGAAACATTTGTGACATGAAACTTTCGCAAATTGCCACCGGCATTCCAGGCATTGTGCAGACAAGAATTTTTGTGTACATTTTACTTTCGCGAATCTTGGTCCCTTGCAAAATTCGTGAAAGTTTCATACACACAAAATTTCTGGTTTTTAACAGTATATTCTCAATATTTGTTCCGTTATTTGTGATGACTTATTTCTTTGTATTTGTAGTCAATGAATTGACAAATGGGAGAAAGTGTAAAATGGAAAGAGTTGTTCTCTTTACTTGTTCTTCCATATGTTGGAGAATGTAAAGGATCAGACAGATAAGATCTGTGCCTACTTTGTTAAAAAAAGAAAACTAAGTCAACAAATCATATAAGCCAGAGTTTCATTCCCATTTTCTTTACACTTGTGAGGAATTGAGTGTTTAACCCTATTTTAACTGGGGGGTCAAATTGACCCCCCCCCTCGACATTTCACGCCGCGATTCCGCAACGCGCAAAGATTTTGGTGTGTCGTTTCATGACTTTTTTCATTGAAGCCTCCCGCATATTTTGAGACCAAATTTGCGACGTCCGGGTACACCGTTCTGAAGTTACGCAATGTTTTGCATATGCATGTCAACCCGAAAACCGCTCAAATTCATGATATCGTGTGCAAATCCAATGCAAATGGTGTTTTTTGGTTTAATTGATATAAATTAGATTATTTCAACTTTTAACCATTGAAATTAATCAGTTCTAATGTAGATAAGCTTAAAAAAGTGCCTGCAACAAATTTTGGCAAAAAAAACAATAGAAAACTAAAGGTCGAAAAAACATTGAAATACATAAGAAATTAACAAAACAATAAAAAAAAGAAATTGATTTTGATTGTGCTATTTTTTTACAACAAAGTTGTTCGATGTGTCGTGAGGAATTCTGACACAAAAATTTAGCAATCCTTCAGTCTTTTTAATGGAGTTATAGGTGAAAATATGATTTCATGCATAAATTTGCATAATTAATTTATAAAGAATAGAAAGCCAATATTTTTCTATTGTATGACCATGTAATCTTGTAGTTGACATCCGGCTCTATCTTCAGGCAAAATTTTGCAGCGATCGCGCGATCGGCGGCCGAGATCTGAAGGGGGGTGGGGTCAAATTGACCCCCCCCCCCAGTAAAAACTTGGTCTCAAATAGCCCAGTTAAAATAGTAGTAACTTTGAAAATTTGTGTTACTGAAAGTTTTTGCAAATGGCCCTTGTGAGTCAAACGAGGTGAATGCAAAGAGAAATTTTGCATCATGTGCATGTAACAGAGAGGAGTATGAGAGTTTCTTCAAAGGAAATTTTCTTCTGACTCTCCACTTCAGAAAGGGTATGGTGCATTCACCATTATTATCATCATCATCATCAATATTGTGTTATATTATATCTTTATTCAGGCAAAATTAGGCATGAACACAGAAGGCACAGAGAGCGTAAGCCAACCAAACCTTCCAAAGGCAGTACTAAGGGCAAAGGTCGTGATGTTCCCAAGACGCGGTCAGTGCCGGAGAAGATGTCCCAGATGTCGATGGATGGTGATGATGGTGATGATGATGGACCACCAGGTGGATACCAGGCTCTGTCCATACAGGTCAGTTGTTGGTCATTCACAAAGTTGTATGCTGACGCAGTCTAGCTCTAACTCCAACTATATTCATTGAGCTTCATTGGAGGGAAGTCCCCTCCCAGAAAACAAACAAACAAAAAACAAAACCCAAACCAATGTTGTGGGACATTAATTTTTGAGTTGTCATGGTAATGATTGTTAAAATTTGTGGACACCCAGATGATATTCTGTATCAATCATACCGTGGAACCCTGCCACGTTTAGCCCTTATTTGGAATTGGGAGGAGTACTATACACAGTGGCGGATCCAAAAACAAGGTGAAACAAAGAGATCGTAATAAAAGGCGTGGCCTGTCGCCTTTTGTTATTATCACTTTTTTAGATATCTCAGCCATTTAAAAACCAATTTTCATCAAATAAACGTTGAATCCTTCTTAAAATTACATGCTCTTTCATATCTTACAAGAGGTTTCTCATTATCTCACTTAGGAATGTTCAGAGCATGAATCCCCACCTCAACCAGTACTGTACAGTCCCTTTAAAGCAAAAGAAATAAAGAGGAAAAAAAAAAGGGGGGGCACTTGTGCCCCCTTTGATTTTGTAAAGGTGCCTCCCCTTTACGGATTTTCTGGATCCACCCCTGATACAATTCTAACTCTTGTAGAGGCTAGATTTCCCTTGTCAAGTTGATACAGGCTATATCGTCTACATGGCAGGAGAGCACTAGCGCTGTCGTGCATATGTGAGAATTCAGGAATTCACTTACACATACTCGAGTCAGTGATTATAGGCCTGCTTTCACAGGGCATTTGAACAGCATGTCATATCTTAGGCTGCAAAGATCACTCAACCAGCACAGGGGTTCGGAAGTGTTGTCAATTGTTCTCAGCTGTTATGTTTAGTTTGGTGGGAATTAAAAAAAAAGATGTGAAATTCTTGCAAACGGTTTACATCTCCATTGCTATGGCACATTTGGAGAAAAACTTTTCCGAATGTTGGACTTTGCTGTTTTTTCCACATTTGCATCCTTCAAAAAATCATTCACATGCCCCATGAAAACAGGCCGTAAGTTTGTCACTGCCACTACCAACCTCCCTGTACACAGTGTCAATGAGGTGATGGATGGTTGTTCAGTGAGGATTCATGTATTGTGTCTGTATTATCGTGTGACATGCAGCTCCTGGACCTCATGCACACCCTTCACACCAGAGCAGCGTCCATCTTCAGTTCGTGGGCCGAGGAGGAACAGCGGGAGGGTCAACAGGTCACTATAGATGCCGGGGCCAGTGCCCTGTGGGTCAAATGCTGGTGTCCATTACTACAAGGTGTGTAGAAATTGGCAATGCACTTTTTCCTTTCATACTTCATATATTACAATTATGGATTAGTACATAATCAGTTACGGGATTCAGTAACAGTTAGGAAGTGTCATTTAATTTTTCGTCCTCATACAAGTCAAGCTGGAAGAACACCAAAAGTGCTACTGACCTTCAGTTTTACTGCTGTTTACATAACTAGCATGTATGGTATGTCAGTATGTGATTTGAATGTTGTAGTTCAAAACTGTGGTTATGTCTAGAAAATATGATTTCCTGAGTCTTCTTGGCAACATGTTCAGTATGTTTATTATTTTGGTGATTTTTTAGTGATCATTTCTTTTAAAACACCTTTCCACCCCTCTTTATATGTTGATTCTGCAATAGTTGATTTATCTCACCATTGCTCTCGCCAGATTTTAAAACTGATATTTTCTATTCATATTTATGTTCATAAATAAGTGTGGAATAGAATCAGTTAACGAAGATAAGTAATTTGGGAAGTGATGTTCTAATGTTCACAGGCATTGCCAGGTTGTGCTGCGACACGCGGCGACAGGTCCGCATGCAGGCGCTGACCTACCTGCAGAGGGCTCTGCTGGTGCACGACCTGCAGACGCTGTCGGCCGTGGAGTGGGAGTCGTGCTTCAACAAGGTCCTCTTCCCCCTCCTCTCCCTCCTCCTGGAAGACAACCATGATCCAGTCGGCATGGAGGAGACGAGGATGCGGGCGGCCACCCTCCTCTGTAAGGTGAGGGGATGAGGGAGGGGCGGTGTTGTAGTATGGCGATGGACATGATTATCATTAGACCTTTGGTGATATCAAGCAAGGTGGTAGGATGATGTTCATCATATTTATCATTGAAATAGTGGTGGTAGGATGGTGGTAGTCATGTTTGTCATAGAATTCTGGAGGTAGGGTGATTGTGGTCCTCTTTACCATTGAATTGTTGGGGAAGGTGGAATTATGGAGACCAGTCTTATTGAAAGCAACAAGGTAATGATGGTAATAAGTCATAATGATAACTGAAGATGGTGACAAAAGACAAGACCTGATGAGGTTTTATTGAAATGATTGTGTTTCGCACAGCACCAGACTTCCCTTTGATCATTATCCATGAGATTAAGTGTGATTCTCGTATGTGTGTGAAAAGTGAAATACCATGTGAAGTGTACACTTAGTGGAGCATGATATAAGGTAAGCTGGGGATAGGATGTTGCCTGAAATGAGGCAGATAACATAATGAAAAAGTGATAGATGAAATGGATTGTTGGCCCAGTGTTCTGTTTCAATGTGATCTTGCACAGGTTGAGATGCTCTCCTATGATTCTCTTTGAGCAACCCATTGGTCACACTAAGTACAGATAAAGGTGACCCCATAGGCATCTGTTCATAATAACTACCTCTAATGGAAACATTTTATGCCCTTCATCCTTCAGGTCTTTCTGCAACATTTGACACCTCTCCTCTCTCTTGCCACCTTCACTGCCCTGTGGCTGACCATACTGGACTTTATGGACAAGTACATGCATTCCGACAAGAGTGACCTCTTGGTAATTATCACTGTACTTTTGTTGTGTGTGTGAAAGTATGAAATGTACAGAGGAAGTTTTATGTCTCACATTATTTTGTAGGATCTTATCATGTTAGACATGTTTGTTCCTGAAAAGTGGTGCAGCTGAGAATATGACTATTTGAGCACAAAGTGACGTTGTTTTCATTCAGTGTATTAGTAGATTATTCCTTTCATTATTGATCCAGTTATTCCTGAATGACTTTGAAGACACCTATTTTTTATCAATCAGTTATCTTCCTTTTTTGCGAATAAATGTCTGCTGTTCATGATGTGATATAGTGCCTTCATGCTGAGATCAAAATGAGAATGGGCCCCCAACAGTCACAATGATAGTATTGAAATAGATGTTCTCCTTGTATAATCTAAAGGAAAGTGTGTGTAACGCAAGTTGAGTTGTTCTCAAAGACGGACATTCCTGTCAAATTCTGCTTCCCACCCATCTAGTATGAGGCAATCCCGGAGTCCCTGAAGAACATGCTGCTGGTAATGGACACTGCAGGGGTGTTTCAGTATCCCCAGCCAGGTCTGGAGTCCAGCGCCCAGTCCCAGCTGTGGATGCACACATGGGAGCGCATCGACTGCTTCCTACCAGGCCTCCGCAACCAGGTCTTCACTCCTCCAGAAGCTGGTGAGCTCTTCTAGAACTAGTCAGTCCACAGAATTGTTCCAACTCATGGAGAAAAAAGCTTTTTATTTCTGGAGCTCCATCTTTCTAGAATGCTCTTTCAGTGAGGATCGAAATCAGAAGAATCTAGAAAACCTCTTGTTTTCACTTTGATATGAGTGACTCCTGTTATACTGAAGTCAGCTGGACTGGCAGTTTTCTTGCGTTATATTGAAATTTTGTTATTGCCCAGGAGATAGAGTATAGTATGTTAATATATATAGATTGTAACTTTGGGACCTGAATTTATACTTTGTTGTAACAAAATGTCATCGTGACCGCGTTTGTCATAACAAGGTGCACAGTTTGTAGGTAACTCACTCTAATTATGTCCATCTGCGTCTCAGAATAGGTCACTTGATTGATGGCTATGATCTGTTATTCTCAAACTTATGCATGTGATATGAAGTGTAGTTATTGACTTTAACACATCCTCAATGACACAAAAGAGTGTTTTGATGTGAAATTTGTCTGCTTTTAGATTTATCTTTGATTGGTTGTTTACCAATATTTTTCCTTCAATATTTTCCAACCCACAGTCCCTGTTGCCAAGCCCAAGTCAGAAGCAGATGTGCCAAAACCGGACGTCATCCCTCGTGATGGGGCGGTCAGTCCGGTGCAGAATGGTCCCTCGAAATCCCCCTCTCCAGGTCAGTGTAAGGTCCCAATGCTCATCAAATTGCCAGGTGGACACCACCTGTAAGCCCCTTCCTGCTCTTATCTCAGTTGCCTTTTAGTCTGTTGAGTGTATGGTGCACTGCCAACAATTTGCCATGAGCAGGAAGAAGTCCATCTTGGTTAACTTCACAAGGCAATCCTTCAATCTTTCCATAATACACCAGACAAAGCTAATGGTCATGTGGCTACTGGTAGGAGGTGATAGAGGTTTGTGCCATACTGTTGGCTCTGTCAGAATGCAATAGTAAAGCATGAAGCATTAAATAACCTACTCGGAATAGTTTCCTTGTCGAGTACTTATATTTCATGTCTTAGCATTCTAAGTAGAGCTCATTGTGTATGTGTGTGTTATGTTTTACAATACTCAAAGCTTCTTTTGGGACTTTGGTGTGGGTCTGTATATCACGTTTCCCATTTCATCTTCTTCTTGTGTAAGAATGATCTTATTCTTTACCTGTATCTCTTAGATGCTGAAAAGGCTTCAGTCCAGTCGCCCACCACTCATGAGACGAAGCCAGCATCCCGCTCCACCACCCCATCTCCATCACCCTCACCCCAGCAGGCTGTCTCTGATGCGCCGTCGTCCCAGAGCCCCTCTCCGCCCACTGCAGACCCCGCCCCCATTCCGGCCATGCCCGTGCAGCAGTCCAACATCATCCTGCAGCCGCCCCTGCCCCACCTCGTGCCACCTGGCACGGGCAAGGAGCTTGGGGGCACCATCCCGATCCTGCTGGACCCCAGTGTGCTGCAGGGGTCCACCGTCCCCTTCATCGCCGTCTCTCAGTCCCAGACGGCCACCACGGGTACCACGTGATAGAAGGGCACCTGCACAGCAGCCATTCATCGTCGTCCCACATTTGGCCACTACCCCCTCCGGTTCAGCAACCAGCCCTCATCACTGCATGCATGCCTGTGATTTGATCCCACCTCAACCATCACCGCACACACAGTCAAGCTGGTTAGAAGGTCAACACTTTCACGCAGAGTGCATGTGGTATTATACAGAGCCTTAGCAGCAAACAGTGTCATATGTCTTGATCAAAAAGAAATCACGAGTTATTTCAGGAAAACATTGAAAATTTATTGTAATATTGAGCAAATTTTACTTCAGTCCGGCACTCTGCATCAATCGACCAAGCATACTATCAGAGTGGCCCATGTTTCCCTGACCCTGATTTCTCCCTGGTCATAATAGTGCCAGTTAAATTTCATACATTGATTTGCCCCTTTCTAGCAAAACACTTTTTATGAAAGTAGAGTAGTGCAGCTTTATGCTACTTGGTAATGAGTTTGGCTCTGAGCAAATCACAAATCTCGAGCTTCTTAGCTCCACTACTGTAATCCTCTTCTGAACAGCATGAAGGATATATACATGTACCTCTCTGTGTCTGATTCAAGACCACAGGGGTGAGGGCATTAAAATATCTGGTTCCACAAGGGTGGGGAGATATCACAGACTTGGCAGGTTGGAGACAGGTCATGGACGAAATGGATTGTCCAACCCAAAATGAGTAGGGGAAATGGATGCTGAATGGTGATAATGATGTCTGATCTCTCTCGGTATCTGATTGAGTAACAATGGTCACAAGAGCCTTTTTACATGCCTGGCATTCATCCTCACACTCTGGCTATTGTACTTTCTGAAGAAAAAAAAAAATCTTGTTTTACATTTACCGTTCTACCCATCTGTGCTTTGAAGACAAACAAGCATTTCCTGTATTTTGGATAAATAAAACAAGAGGCAGCTTAAGTCTGTGAAACTTCAGTGTCCATCCTGTCTTGTTTCCATTCTCATCCTATATACCTCATACCAATAATATATAAATCGTTGTTGAGAAGTAAGGGGGCAGGTCAATTCTCCAACTTGAAACTAGTGTGAGGTACAATACAGTATATTGCTCGAGAAAGAAGGACATTGCAGTAGTAATGGGGCAAATCTTTGTTCCATGCCAAAAGTGTGTGCCCACTTAGAAATGACCAAGCCAGGGCTGGATGGAGTGATTTCAGAAGCGCTTGATGGTCCAGGAGATGATGAACCAAGAGCAGAAAGAAAAGGGTCGTCGGGGTTATCGGATGACATCTTGACCATACATGAAGAGGGTCTGATTCCAAAGGCTTGTCCCCACAGTTTGCCTCCAGGTGCCATAACTTAGATATCATAGAGATTTATTTGTTGGTAGTAAAGCATTGATAAGTGTTATCAGGGTAAAGGATGGGCTGAGATTGACAGAGAGCGAGGGATATTTATAAAACTTCTTGAAGCGAGACATTCTATGCCAAAGACTTTGACGCGCCAGTTGTTTTTCCTCCAAGATGTGAATGCAGCAGTGTGATGGAATTAATTTTTCTGCGGGAATGGTTTGCACTTATGTGTATGTACAAGTTTTCCACATGACGTAACATTGCAGTGCAAATAGTTCAGATGGATTTGTGTGTTTGTGTGTGCATATCAGAGTGTTCCCTGTTGTGATAGAGAACTTTAAAAGACCAAGGGAATGCTCAAAAAACTCAGATGGGCTGTGGAGAACTAGAATCTCTCTTCTCTGTGTGTCTAAAGACATCTGTCAATGTTCAGTGCTTTGCAGTCATTATGTAGGTATGTATTCTGCTGGAGACATAAGACTCATAGAATACTGTATAAGCTGTTATATTCGCCTATAGATATTTATTGTAAGTGCACTGTTGCCCTAGCGCATGGCAACATTTTCAAGGTTGTTGAATTAGCGATCCTACAGTAATTCGGGACATTTGCAAAAATAACAGCTTATACAGTAGAAAAGTTAAATCAGAGAGACCTGGCAGTGATAGAGTGATATGACATGGGGCCAAAATCAGATGATTGCTTTATATGACTGCACCAGCAAGCTGTATTGATTTTTCTACCGGTATAATTTGCCTGTGCCTACTTACTTATCCACCCACTTGAAAACTGCGGAATGACAATTTCTGTTCATGTAAAAATGAGTTGTTTTTCATTGTTTTTTTTTTTTTTTTCCCCCATGGGCCTGAATAACTGTCATTTGTCTGTGGAAAAGAAATATCCACAGACAGTTTTTAAACACACCGTACTTGTGAATCTTTTGGTGTGTAATTACAGAATGTATACATACATGTATTAATTCATATAGTGACATATTTTAATGATACACTTGTAGGTCCTTGAAGGTCCTTGAAGATGTCTAGGAATGGAAGCTGTAACTCAGAAGCTTCTCGTACACCAGTAGGGTAAAAAACTGCTGCATATGTGAATTGATATGGAATCTTCACTTACATAGATATTTGCTTCATTTTAGGACACACATTATGATTCAAATTCTGTAAATTTATTGCAACTACCAATGCATTATCATATTTTGATATTTCCACAAGAAATCGTATGCATATTCATATATTTTTATCAAGCTTTAGGCAACTTGATGAAAGTTAAGTGCAATTTCAGAGAGCTTTTCACTGCTACACCGTCAGACCTGGAGGCACTTTGACTTGGGTATGGGGAACATGCTGCTGTAATGCTAAATCATAATGTCATTAAAATGTCTTGTGACATCTCATAAGGAATCTTGGAACAAAAAGTGTCTCACCCCGAAAAACTGAATTATGAAATCGCGCAAATAAACGGATGGGATGATTCTTTAATCATTTGTTTGATTGTGATGCTAGTTCACCATTGGAACTTTGAAAAAGGTGAGAATTAAGCTTATTTATCTGTTGATGTACCAGGGTAGGCAAAGGCAGCTAGATTCTGAAATGAGTCGTAAGTGTGTGTAGCTACGTGCTGTGTACTGTATTGAATGTAAATCAAGAGATTTCAACTTGCAATGTACAGGTGGTAGCAGAAGGGTACATATGAAGTATATTTTCCATAACAGTACATTGTAAATAAAAATGCCCTCACTGTGTATCATCTAGTTTTGCTTGGGGGACATTTAAATGTAGACAAAGAGAGAGATTATTATAGCAAGTGTGATTGAAGTAAAAGATGGGAGTTCCAGTTCGATACTAATAGATTCAGTGCTTCAGATGCCCCGACTTACTAAAGTTTCAATCCCTTGTATTCTGCGTATGGTTGTTTTAATTTGTTGTTCAGCTAGGATTAGAGGGTCTTTGCAAATTGCCAATTTTTCTTTCTTTTTAATTGGGCTGTATGCAATCCTTGTGCCAATATCTTTATTTCACTGTAACAGCGGCACTGTGTAGACTCCTGAAAAATAGTTGCCTTGGTAACCCTATCGTTGAATGCAGATGTGCTCGAAAATGACATACGGTGTGGTCATTTTTTCACATTTTTTTCTTCTTTGCATGTGCTTTGCAGAAAATGTTATGAGAAGCATGTTGTGGCAGGCAGGAGACCAAAGCAATTTATATGTTGCAACTTGTGTGTACGTAATATTTCCAATGGAATATATAGAGTGGTCTATTTTCCAATTTCAAATCGCCATCATTATTTTCTCATCTTCAATGTATCAACACCAGTCATGTGATGACAGACATTGAGAATGGTTGTGAATTCGCGCTAATGTAGTGTTTGCTTATTGTTCTTGAAAATATTGTTTTGTTTGCTTGGTGTAGCAATGAAATGAAGCAGAGTTACGTGCAATTATGGATTTTTTTTTTTTTCTTCTGACACAACATATTTGTGAAAGAGATACTTCACGGAAGTGATGAGTTTTCTTAGTTTTTGTGATATTTTTTTTTTTCCATTCTGTGTTTTTGATTAGGCTTGTGTGTGCTGTCTGTGTGCACATTGCAGATGGATGTTACGTAAACATTGCACGAAATACGAGGAGATAAGAGGTTTTCTTGGTGATGTTATGTTGATAAGGTACAGTGATTGATTGGCAGTAAGTGATGACAGCTTGTGGTGGTAGAAATATCTGAAGGCATACACACGCACAAAGTTTGGACAGCAATAGTTTGAATGTTGCACGTAGCATATGGGTGAGTTACTGTTTTAGCTGTCAACATAGGAAAGGATTGGTAGAGTACATCTTCTTTGTGATTAGGGGAAATGTCTCGGTGATATTTATTAGAAGACAAGTAAGGATATGTTGATGGAAAGCATTTACCTAGTGTCAGATAGGCGAGTCTAAAACTCGCCTGTGTCAGAAAGTTATCTCCATGCTAGACTCGACCTGTTCTCAGAAATCGAACGTATCAACGCTGGCAAGACTTTGGCTTGAATTCTCAGGAAAAAACCAAAATACATGTACATACAAGATCCAAATGGCACAGTGCTTCTTTTGCCACTGTTTTGTATGGACTTCAACGCATGCAAGTCCTCTGCACTCCTGGACTTAGCAAAATTGTGCTTAGTACCAACTTTATGTGGCTTTGTCTAACACAGTGGTCATTTAGATCCAGAAAAAAAAGGGAAAAAAAAGAAGGAAAAAATGAAAGTGGTTAACTGTCGTAGTTTTGCAGCTAGTCATGTGGTAATGTCACTGGTGATGGGTATTCAGCCTAGGCTTCGATAATGTGCATGTGTTACTACATGGCATAATTCAGACATACCTATAGAGGCGCTTAATGTGAAGAACAGTTAGGAACATAACAAGGTTAGCCATTTCAAAAGTATAGCTGTGTACATCAGTTTTGTTTACGGGTCAGTGATGTAAAATAGCTTCTTTACTCGGGAGGCGTAAGTAAGTGTATGAATTCCCTGTTTGTGCCCAAACTAAGGCAGTCATTGGCACACACTTTCACTTATGTCCAAGTCTTGATGTGGTATCTTCATATTTGAAAGTGTCTCAGAAGCACGATTCTGATAATTGCCTATATTCACTATGGACAGGAGTCACATTTCGCCGTATATCAATTTCTGATGTGCACAGTCAAAGGAGCGTTAGAGTTGGCAAATAAATGTATGTATCTATCTATTTATGAGGACAGTGGTACTTGGGGAAGAATTTTAATGCTGTTCATCATTGAGTAGCCCGAGGTTTAGATTCTTGGGCTTCGCTTAGCACTCGTTTCGTGGCAAAAGAAATTCCTTATTATAAAAGGTGAATGTGTAACTTGTGGTTTTTAGACTAGGGGTTCACTTTCATGAATGCCAGGTGTGCATATACCCCTCTTATTTTCTCCTCTATTATTGGAACTAATGAATTATATAACAAAACCAGCACTTCATGCAATTATTTAGTCACTGGTTTACATCTATCTATCAATTGAGTTGCTTAATTCTAACACCAATGTTGCAAATGTGTTGATTTTAAAACCCCGAGTTGTAAGTTAGTCTTACATGTGTGTATCTTATTTGATGTTTAGCTCATTCAGACAAAAAAAAAAAAAGTACAAATTTTGAATGATGTCCAGAGAAATTGTGTATATCAGATATGTATAAAATTATATTGAATAGTGTAAATCTGGAGTATTAAAAAGGAAGTATGAAGATGTTTAGATGAAACTATTGTGTTGATCTCGTTCATTGGTCTGGGTGAATTAGACCGAGTCAGAGACATGTAAACCCAACACACATAAAGGCTCTTCTGTTCTTTTAAATGCATTTCTTTTTTCTTGGATTTAATTCTCATTTCTATTTCTCAAATGCTATACATCCTCCTCTTGTTATTACAAGCACAGTACACAAGATGAATCACTGGTAGATATATTTTACACGGTAAATACAATCATATCTACAATTGTCTGGGGATAATTTCCTGTTAGCTTGTTTATATGGGTTAACAACATAATTCTGACATCGTTATAAAGAAAATACATGTGGGTATCCCTTTGTACTATTTTCAGTTTATTTTCAAGTTGTTTTATTCCCATGCAGGACACGGATTAAAATAAGAATAATTGTGACAAAGCGTCAGATGACATTGGCAAAGGTTTTACAATAGTAATACATGTGACTCTTTTTTTGGTTCAAAATAAAATCTCTCTTCATGAAAATAAAGGAATAACCATATTTATGGTTAACTTTCTACTGCTACAAGAATGACAAGACAAAGAAAGACCAAGTTTCTGAGCTTTTAGTCTATCTTTGGTTAAAATGCACACTTTCTGCCCTTTCTTTCCGCTTCTCTATCAATGTCATGGCTTTCACAGAATGTCTTTGCGATGTCTGAGCTCTTTATTAAAAAGAAAAAAAAAGCTTGCCTTTAGAAAATTTAAGTGAAATATCACATCAGCAAAGTGGGTGCAAGTTTCAGCGTCATTCTCACCAGCTAAAAAATTGTAGGCTTACAAACATTGGGAGTCACTTGATCTAAATTGCAGTCACTGATAAACAAAAAGCAGCAAAAACAGACATATACTGTAATATGTCGTATTACAAAAATATATTTTACTACGATGACAACAAACGAGCATTGTTGCACTTTTGTTGTGAAGATAAAAAACTTTGCTCTGAGAGCTTACAGAATTAATGCAGAGCTATTCCTACGTTATCAATAATGATGATGTTAGTTGTTATTGTTAAATCAGTTACTGTGTAACTGTGCAACTTGAGCAACCTTGAGTTCATGAATACAGAACTTGACTGGACCACACCAATTTTCACCTCTTCTCAACTATACTCCTCAAAAAGCTCCCGACAATTAATGGGTGTTACGATATCTGAAGCAGGGCTACCTGTATTTAAGGATACTTAGTGGGTGAGTACCAGTTTATTGTTGAGGTACTATTAAAATGTAGTACACTCATCATTCATGACGTGAATAAAATTACATTATGGTCAGAGCAATCTTGATTGTTATGTTATTTTCCTCCACATCTACTTCGACCTTCAGTTTCTTCTGGCATTTTGTGAAAAGAAACTCATCAAATTAAGCGAATACAGTTCCCTTATAGATTTGCATGTGTACATATGAGTGCACACACAAAAAACAAGAACACAACAAAAAACAAACATCTTAACCTTTTAGGCATGGTAACCCTAATATGTAAAAGATACATGGAAAACATTGCAGCATCAACAAACTTGCAGTCAAACACATTGCCTAGAGCGATATACTTGGCAACAGAAGAGCATGTACATACAAATGATAGTTTTTATACCCTGATTAGTCTGGTTAGAGTTTTATTGTGTTGTCATCAATGGTCATAATATGACCAAAAGGAATCCACAGATTCTCTCTGTCTTTGCTCGACATTGAAAGACATATTTCTTTGTGATTCATCTCTTTACCACAATTTCTCCTCTACCGGCTACAAGACGCTTGGGACAATTCTGTAAAATCCTTCTACTTCAAATGTTGTGATATCACACAATGCTACAGAGTAGTGGGAGGAATTTGCGATTGTCAATTCTGCAGTGTTTTCCTAAAAACACCAAACACATGCCAATGGGCAATATTGACAACATACATCTTGAGCAGAATTTGAAATCTCATGTTTACTTTAACTCATATTCACTGGTACAATGTATAATAAAAATGATTAAATATGAAGTTCAGAAGAGGAGTTGTGTCAGAGTATTCCCTGTTATAATCCTAGAGAAGGAAAAGGGGTGGGGGAAATAATCCTGACTCAATAAGCATTTGACAATGCAGAGAGTAAACGGTCAGTTCTTTTGGCCTTTCTACATGCCCGATAAATCTGCCTGGCTAATATGTGGAGTATATGTAATCAATACAATTCTTTGACAGTTTTGTACTATCTTCAAAGCCACTTTTTACTAGAAATGCTAAAAATGGAGCAAGTATGTTATTATTAATAGCAATGAGGAATGGACTGGAATTTTGAAGGCATTCATTTGAAACCATTCCAATGACAAAAAAAACAAAAACATAACAAGCAAAACAAAACAAAACAATCAAAGACTGTCGTGAACCCTCTTAATCATATCAATCTCATGACTGAAGTGTATCTCATACTGAATCTGCCATTTCCCTGCACACCAAATGTGGGAGTCTCTTTTTATAACATGAAACTTCATATCATAATAATATCGCCCACGGCACACACAGTAACCTTTCAGGACCTTGTTTTGATGCTTGCTGCCGACACAAAATGAGTCCCTATAAGCAATGATTGTATCACATACATCCATCATGTGCTCAATACATATTATCTCCATGACATTTCAAACAAACCTAACAGGGGGAAACATCTCAAAGTACTGCATTGCTCTGTGTGTGTATCATTGCAATCTTGTGAGAGAAAAATGTACTGCTGTAGAAGATATAAACATAACATTGAACTTCATGATTCTGCCTATAATCTTCAAAATAGGATGCCATAATACTTGCAGTGAAAGTGCACAAGCTTACAAAACCTGGCTGCCAGGAAAAAAAAAAATAATAATTTTTTACACTCTCTGACGAGTCTCTTTATAGAATCTTTACAATGACTTCATTTCATTCACTAATACATATGGAGATTACTCTTTTTAAGATGTCAACATATTACATACAGCATGGATATTTTTTACCCTATGATGTTTATCCATTACTTCCTTCCAACACATACTTGTGGTAAATTACATCCAACCAGATCTAAGCGTGTTTTGGCTTGCTTTCATATCTACTTGCCATTTTAATAGCTCGGAAAGACCGGACATATGCATCATACAAAGAACTAAAAATCAAATATTTAATCACTGTAAATGGTGTGATCAGACCTGTCATTAAATTCCTGTTTAGAAGCAGCATCTTAAAAACAAAACATAACAAAACAACCCAACCAACACAGAAGCAACATTTACTTTAAACAGCCAGCAATTCATCAGTTTCTTTTCTGCTATGCTTATTAGGGGGTCCATTTTGACTGGCTTATATTCATTGTACGTCAAGTAAGAAAAGGGCAAGCATTGCTGTCTTTGTAATATACAAAAAAAAAAATAATATTACGATGCCTCCAGCACCACTTTGTGGCGGAGGCATAAAAAAAAAAGGGGGGGGGGAATAGAATTTCACTAAATAAAGTGGCTGATACATCACCTACTTCTTATCAAAGGAAACAGTCATGAATTCACACAAGAGCAGCCATATAAACCATTGGCAATTTTATATGATACAGGATTTACACAGAAAAAGAGCAGTGAATATTTCTTCATTCTTGATAATGTACTCAGAGTTTCTTTACTGCAAAGGTACAGGTTAGACTGTGTGTAGAGTGCAATGCATCATAAATGTGTATCAATTCCACTTCTCATCAGCTAGGCATGATGTTTGCAATTTGGTTTCTTTTATGTCTACTTATTCAGACCAGAATAAAATATGGAGTGTATGATATATTCCATGATAACTTATTACCATTCAAGCACAAGTTACTGGTAGTTGCTATGAAGGGATCCAAAACTATGTATATCCCTTTCATTGATATAATCTTTGAATGACAACCTCAGCATCCTGAGGACTTTAGGAGTACGTCATACAATCATTTCTTGCCTGTGAAGCAGGGATTGCGTACAGCCCGACTTGCATCGGTGTACTCAATGTCGAAGTGACTGCACAAATAAAATAAAACCAGTTTTTATTCGATCACAGTTACTTCAATTTGCTGAGGGCAAGATTTACAGGCAGCTACTGTAAACCAAAAAAACTAAAATACGATCCACATAAAAAAAAAGAAACATCTCCCATCTCTTTTGAATCTTGGAAAAGCTGCAACTCTCAATATGACTTTCATAATAAGCAAGTTTTAGGCTGGGAGAAACCCAAGCAGCTTACTTGAAAGTACCACTTTAGTATCCTCAAACACATTTCAACACCTCTGTCTACTGCAGCCTAAAATTTGAATGACTTTACGAGAAAACAGTTTCATGGAATTGAGAAAAGCATAACATCGTCTTCAAAGTACTATGTTCCCCTTTAAGAGAGTGTTGTAGTTTCTTATAATTCATTTCTTCTTCTTGTTAAGACAGCCAGACCACTTCATCCATGCATTCTTCACTGGGTGAAATATATCACACTTGTCTGGAGAAGACATTTTTTTTCAGATATATAGAGTGGAAATCAAATCAAAACAATGGGTAACACATCTAATAATTCTTTGCCATTTTTTTTTCTCTTTTAGCATATACTACTCTGACTTTTTTTCCTTCATCCAGCAACTTATAGTGAAGTAAGATATATATATCTCAGTTTATTCTTTCACGGAAGCATACATGTGCCAGCAGAAGTTTTCAGTGCATTGCAAAGCATAATCATAATTATAGTAGATTTCTTGAGTAAAACTTCATTGATTCTCAAATCAAAGTAATCTGATTGTAACATGATATAGAATAAGATTTGTATAATAACAACATTACACCAAATATAGTGTTGTGTGATCACTTTAACTAAAGAACTCCAAATGCTTGAGGCAGCTTAAAGAGAAGAGATCGAGAAAAAAACAAAATGAATCCAAAGAATGTTACATTACTACAGGCAAACTACAGGGCAGTTTGATCCAAACTCTGTCTTATGCTCCTCTGTTACACACTGTCGCTGGCAGACGATGTTCCGTATTACAGAGATATTCTACTTTAAACAGATATGGAGCATTTACCTTTTTCGTTGGGTGCAACTCTATACCAGGTCATTTAAATACCATGAAAGAGAGAAAAATGCAGAATCACAAACACAATGTAGACGAGCAGATTTCTGGATTTCTGCATAGAGGGACTCTCGAACCCAATAACACAGAATGATTACTTGTTGACAAAAAGTGCAAGGATGGAAAATACGATACACATGAGACGGACAGACTGGATCCCCTTTTCATAGGCTAGATACAAATAGCGTGTCGGAGACTCCACGTAGCTGCATACCAGGTGATTATAGCAAGGTTATGATATCAAATTCACGTTTTACAATGAAAATATGAACAATTGCTGGTAGTAATCAGGAAAACAAACTTTAATACGGAGGAATGAAAAACATCAACAAGAATCGGAATCTCAAAAGAAGAAAAATAAAATGATATTCTTTCTACAGCTTTGAGAGAGAGAGAGAGAGATAAAGATTGCTCCAGTATCCCTCTGTACAGTCCTTTCCCAAGTTTTAGCATCCATCGTCAAACAGTCCAAAGGGAATATTGAGAAGTGGCTCCACACTTTATAGTGGATCAGCACGATCAAGGGCAATAATGCGAATGCAGCTGGGATCCTGGACGCTCTCAGTCAGAGGGCTTGGGGCGAGCTCGCGGCCGCGGCACTGGGCGCTTGGTAATGTTGGACGGTGACTGGGGCTCACCTTCCTTGGACGTTACGGAGGGGTCGCTCTGGCGGCGCAGGGTGTCGGCACCGCGAGCTGAGTTTTCTTGACTGCTGGATGGTTGAAAGAGGGCAAAGTATTATTGTTCAGTGTGAATCATACATTGAGTGTTGAGAGTCATGGTGTAATTTCACACCATGTTCATGGAGACTATAATAAATAAAATAAAATCAGACAAATACATTGATAGAATACTCTTCATAATTGGACTCCAAAGTAAACAAAAACATGGAATTTTAAAGTTTGACATGTTTTCACTGAATAATGGTACTGGTCGCATCCACGCCTGCAAATTTGATATGGTGACGATTTTATCAACTCACAACTCTTCCACTGGTTTATACACAATATTTGAAAGTCTCATTTTTGTCAAAATAATGAAGAAAATACAAATCCCTTTCCCCATAAAGTCATCATTGTTTAAAATTTTAATCAACACAATAAAAATCTGATGCACATGATACAAGTTTTTTTCTCTTGATTTCATGTCAAACATGATACTTGGTGAAGATTTGGGTCAGAGGGAAACTTGTAACACCATGACTGATAATCCTCAACTCATCTTATCTGAATTTTTCACTTTCCACTAAAAGTAACAAAGTCAGACACAAAAAAAAATACCCAAATAAAATACTGATAAAAGTGTGAATGATGGAATCTTTGAACCACTTCATTCTTTCTCCTGAAATTCTACAATGCTTTTCAATAAGAACAAGAAAAATCTTGACCTGCAGCAAATTCAGACACTTCAAACACATACATGTACATACCTTACAAACATAACACCAAAAAAAAAAAACATATGCACATACAGAGATCTCAATCATTTCTCTTTCAAAATCTTCTCATTAAAGGCAACAGAATCAAACTATTAGAAGAAACTGTAGCTTTCCTTAATTTCTTGGAAACAAGCAACTACTTCTTTATCATTGCAAGCATCTTTTTCTGCATGTTAAAACTTAGATTTGAATCTCTTGCTTCATTCACCTGTGTGTTATCTTTTTTTTTTTTTTTTTTTAATGTTGCATAGAGGTGTGCATGACCACCTACAATCTATTTAACAATGTGTTGTAAGTGAGGATATTTTCATGTGAGTAATTTTTCACGCTCGGCCGGGTAAGATTAATTTTGCATGTTTTTGATTCTGCCAAATCAAGACATTAACTGTTGGAACATATAGCAAGCAAAAATATTTGCGTGCTTTTATTTTCGTGCTAGTTTCTGGTTGAGCAAATGCCCCAAAATTTCAACATCGCAAAAAAAAAAAAAATCCACTTTTACAGTAAGTAATCAAGCCAACTCCATACACAATGTCATAATTGTCCATAACTGTGCTCTAATGCCATTCCTTCTTGCAAGTGTTTGTTTTTGCATTCCGGGTGGATTGTGGCAGCATCAAATCCATTACACAGTTAATGAATGAGAGTTTGAAGTAGTCTTTTCTGTGATAATAAAAGGTTAGAATCTTTTATGGGGTAATTACAATGCGCAATAACTAAAAGTTATGCTACTAATAAACGCTTGAGCTTCACTAAGGACACACTTTGCAATTTGCTGTGAAAGCATTTAATGACTCCTGTAAACTGTTTCATGTGAAACAAGAATGGGTTGTGTCATAGCTTGATGAAATGAAGGAAGATAGGGGCTCATTACAGTGAATGAGTGTGGGGGTGGGGTGGAAAGGGGAAGATGAAGATGGAGAGGGAGGGAAGAGGGGAGAAGAGAAGGAGGAGGAAGGGAAGAAGAGAAAGAGAGTGGAAGATGGACCAGGGAAGAGATTGACAGGGAGGAGAGGGGAGAAGAGGAGGAGGAGGAAGGGAAGAAGAGAAAGAGAGTGGAAGATGGACCAGGGAAGAGATTGACAGGGAGGAGTGGGGAGAAGAGAAGGAGGAGGAAGGGAAGAAGAGAAAGAGAGTGGAAGATGGACCAGGGAAGAGATTGACAGGGAGGAGTGGGGAGAAGAGAAGGAGGAGGAAGGGAAGAAGAGAAAGAGAGTGGAAGATGGACCAGGGAAGAGATTGACAGGGAGGAGAGGGGAGAAGAGAAGGAGGAGGAAGGGAAGAAGAGAAAGAGAGTGGAAGATGGACCAGGGAAGAGATTGACAGGGAGGAGAGGGGAGAAGAGGAGGAGGAGGAAGGGAAGAAGAGAAAGAGAGTGGAAGATGGACCAGGGAAGAGATTGACAGGGAGGAGAGGGGAGAAGAGGAGGAGGAGGAAGGGAAGAAGAGAAAGAGAGTGGAAGATGGACCAGGGAAGAGATTGACAGGGAGGAGAGGGGAGAAGAGGAGGAGGAGGAAGGGAAGAAGAGAAAGAGAGTGGAAGATGGACCAGGGAAGAGATTGACAGGGAGGAGAGGGGAGAAGAGGAGGAGGAGGAAGGGAAGAAGAGAAAGAGAGTGGAAGGTGGACCAGGGAAGAGATTGACAGGGAGGAGAGGGGAGAAGAGGAGGAGGAGGAAGGGAAGAAGAGAAAGAGAGTGGAAGGTGGACCAGGGAAGAGATTGACAGGGAGGAGTGGGGAGAAGAGAAGGAGGAGGAAGGGAAGAAGAGAAAGAGAGTGGAAGGTGGACCAGGGAAGAGATTGACAGGGAGGAGAGGGGAGAAGAGAAGGAGGAGGAAGGGAAGAAGAGAAAGAGAGTGGAAGATGGACCAGGGAAGAGATTGACAGGGAGGAGAGGGGGTAGACAATGATGACAGGGGGCTAGAAAGGGGAAGGGAGAAATGTAGGGGCAGATCCAGGAATTCCGTAAAGGGGGGGGGGGGGGGACAAAGAAATTTAAATCCCAATTTCAGGTTTAGTCAGCTGACAAGCAAAAAAACAAACAAACACCCCCCCAAAAACAAACAAACAAACAAACAAACAAACAAACAAACAACAAACAAACAACCCCCCCCCAAAAAAAAAAATTAAAAAAATTAAAAAAATTAAAAAGCACCAACCAAAAACAAAAACAGGGGCCTCAACAGGTAATTTCTCAACAGGCCAATTCTGGGTTTCATCAGCTGACAAGCAAAAAACAAAAAAAAAATGGTTTCTTTCAAAAATAAAAAAGAATGAAAATCAATTTCATTTTTTTTTTCCACTTCATTAAAACAAGCACACACACACACAGAAAATAAAATTAAAGGGGGGGGGGGGGCCCGGTGCACCCCCTCCTGGATCTGCTACTGATATGGGTAGATGAAGAGGAGGGGGGGGGGGGGGAGGAGAAGGAAGAAAGGGAGGGAAGTATAAAGAGAGGAGGAGAGGAGGTAGAGGGTAAGGGATTGGGAAGGGGGAGAAAAGGGAAGGAAAAAGGAAAGAAAAGGGACTGAAAGAGGAAGGGAGACAGGGAAGATGAAGAGAGAGCAGGAAAAAGAAGAGGATGTGAGGGAGTGAGGAGAGGATGAGGAGAGATAGGAGAGGACTGACTGGGAGGGGGGGGGGGTGAGGAAGAAGGGGGAGGAGGGAAGGACCAGTGGGGGGGGGGGGAGGGAAGATGGACAGGGGGGGGGAATGGTAATGCAAGAGGAGAGCGCACAGGAAAGAATTGAAGGGAGATGAAAACTTTGTACACTGTATTGCAATGCAATCACCCTGCTCTTTGATCAGCTGTTGAGACATCCTAGTGAATCCAGGCAATTGTCCAAGTTTATGCTACGTGGACAGAGTGGTTATTAATTTGCTACAAGATAACAAACAGTGTTGTTATGCTTTGTGCTGCCCAATTTTTGCACTACAGTGCATATTAGTGAAAAAAATCAAGAGCGCACTTGTGACTCATTTAAGATTTCAGTGCTACTGACTGGCTACTTTCTGTAACCTACTTTATGATACCCCCTACAAGGAAGGCTTCTTAAAGAGTGATTAATGAAAAAAAAAAGTGGAAAGAGGTAAATTTTATAGATAAGTCAGGACATGTAGAATGTCATCGCACATACTGGCCTCTCTTCTCCAACACTGCTCATATACAAGCAGTAGCAGACATATAGGAATACACAAACAAGAGAGAAGAAGAAAAAGAAAAGGAAGAAAAGAAGGATACGGAGGAATCAAAGGAATAACAAGAAGTGAATACTCACAAACTTGCATCTCTCCTCCTCCAAGACCATATATCTACCATTCTAGCAGAATATGTACCAGTGAGATAGGACCTTCAGAGTTATATGTAAATGATATCTAAATGCCATTTAAGTCAGCATGAACCTCTGGAGATGATGCCTTCTGTGCGCAAGCTACCCACAGAAATCGGCAGAAATGGGAAGTACCCACAGAAATTTGAGCATGGACATCGATGGTTACACATAAATTCCAAAAACAATCAAGAGTCTACTGGGATTCCCTACTATCTGGTAGGGTGCATCAGTTTGGATGAATGCAAAGATGATGGAGTTCTCACTTATGACCATCAGATTTACACCATATGTGGATCCTTGTGTGCCAAGGTGTAAACCCAATGTGTGCCACATTATTCTGATCTGCACTGCAATGATACTTTTGGAAAACGTTTTTTTTTTTTTCTTTTTTTAAAGTCACATAACTTTTTGCAGAAGCATTCATGCCAGAAATACAAACCTCAAAATTGTAGAGAAAATTGCAAGCTTTGCTTTGATGTAAATTTTATGAGAATGCAAGGACCATAAAACTGACAGTTGAGTGTACTGTGGCACAATGCCATTATCAACTGGTTTTTCACAATTTTTCACAAGCGTTTGAGCAAAATAAGCAAAGTTGGCAAGCTGTCGAGCAAAATAGTCGGTAAGAGTTGGGTGTACTAATGTGGTACATAAAGATATAAACTACATGCTATGAGTTTAAAATCAAACACAGACATCAGCTTCAACAGGTCCAAAAAGGTTTTATCCTAAGCATGTGCCACTGTTAACCATAACTACTGCCGGGAAAACAAAAACAAAGACAAACAGAAGCCTATTCTTTCACACAAATTCTGTTTCTCTGTTGACATGAAAGTGTGATTCTAGTGTATCAGAGCTAACTTGAAATAAAAAAACAACGAAGAAGAGAATAAAGAGACAAATGTGTTCATCAAACAGGCAATTTGTTATGAATTGCAAAGAGTTTCAAATAGTTAAAATGGGGTCACAGTTTCACTAAATGCAGCAAATGATATCAGATAAAGAGACCAATTAAAATGTGACTATGATAAATATGAGTTGCAACTAACATAAGAGTGGGTAAAAACATTGGCTAAACACAACTTCACCACACACAGTACTCTTCAAAATTAAAAAAAAAAAAAATATATGTATATATATATATATATATATATATATATATATATATATATATATCTTCTTCTTTTTTCGGGGGGGGGGGGGGGGGGGGGGGCTGTTTATTTCTTGGTACACTCATTCACACTTTTCTTTCACCAAATACATAACAGATACAACTGTACGTCACTACACTTTACTACAATCACACATATGAGATCATTCTGTCATTTCTAACTTCAAAGAAAGGGGATAGTCTCCATTAGGTTGCGCTTTTTTTTTTTCTTAGGGGATGACAGAAATTTTATTGCTGGTGCAGTTGATTAGATGCGGAGATGGGGGAGGGCTGAGGGCTTGAATGTGTGGGATGAGACAGCATGAAAAACATCGCATGTATCGTGAAGCATGATCCATGCACAGTGTGGCAGGTGGTAAAAGCAGAGGGAGCATAACAGGATGTATGTAGCAATGCAGGAGAAGAGGAGGCGGAGGAGGAGAAGGAAGAGAATGACGAAGATTCCAACGGATCGGTAGCAGTGCTGCATGCTTCTCATTCCGGAGAGAACTGAAAAAAAGAAACTCACGGGCAGGAATTACGACAGTTACTGGCGGGAGGGGAGGGATGGGGAGGTATAAAGGAAAGCTAGTCTCTGGGAGATGAGTGATCTACCCATGATTGTTGATATACTTGCAGTGATCTGTTTTGGCTTGATCTTGGGAAAGCTGCACTGGATGCTCCGTAACTGAGGGCAACAAGATTTTGCTGCTTGCAGCAACTACATTGCATGAGATGTCAGGGGTATTTTAAGGAGTGGTTCTGAGAATATTACTCATCAAATGAATAAAGATATTGCATTTTAGCTCTTTCAGGTTGTTTCTAAAATGGGAAGATAACAATCTGTTTGTTGTTGGGATTTTTTTTTTTTTTTTGCCATGTGCCTTTGACAAAGGAGTTATCATAACTCCTTGCTTTGACTAACCCCTCTAAGCTAACATATGGCAGAACTGGAATTTGAAAACATTTTGCAAAGTGATATGTTCAGTCTTTCATGTCAAACATTGTGGATTTTAAGGAAGACAATAGTTGTGAGTGCTGACTGATCACGTAAAGACAAAATTTATCGTTGGACAGTTACTCAAAGAGACCCCTGAGAGGCTTGTTGGTGGGGGAGGGAGAGGGAGGGAAATGGGGGGGGGGGGAGGCTGAGAGGCAAGGATGCAGAGGCAAGGCAGGCAAGGGGGGGGGGAGGGCAGGGCAGAGGGGCTAATCAAATCCTGACCTGTCAGAGGAGGAGAAAGTGGATGAACGGCCGGCACGCATGGATGTGACAAGCTTGTGTCCCAACAGCAGAGGTCGCAGGCTGTGACGCAGGGGTGATTGTGAGCGGGATATGCTTGAAGCCATGAGAGGTTAGGGGTTAAATGAATAATATTATCATATTAGAACAGGAAATAAATAACAAAATCATTGTCAAATTAGGACAGGGTGAAGGCACTCAAATCATCAGACACGCACACACACAAACAAAAGCACAGATAAAAATAGGCATAAAATCCCATGTGACCCATACAGTTGGTTATGAAGTGATTAAGAAAAAGAGAAACTGTCATAAAAAGTAGACAAACAACAAAATGTTGATGGTATGCTGTTAATTTCTTTTTTTTACTGCATGAATTGAGCTTCACAGTGAAACAATCAAGTGGAAAAAAGTTAGACAAGTTTAGTGACTTATTGGAGTGTGAGACAAGTACAGTAAGCTGGTATGAGAATGATGCTGTGGTAGAGGAGGCAGTGGGAATATCAAAATGGGTAAGATGCAATTACTGCTACTGTTTTAGCACACAAAGATTAAAGAGCAATCTATCACATACATTGTAGATTCTAAAACTATCTTTGGTGCTGCAGCTGATCTACCAGAAGTGAAGTTATAATGTGTTTGAAGCTGTATTTTTAGCTTAGTGATGTGTGTGTTTGTTTGCTTATATTTTCCAGCTGCCAAAATGACTGGATAGGCTATTTTCAGCTGCATGAGCTGGTCTTCCATGGGGGGTCCAGTTGAATGTACTTGGGACAGACCACTTTGCTAGGTTATACATCTTGCCACCCTGTGTGTGGCTTCCACATCTGTTCCAGAACATTTTTTTTCTTGATTTTTATCTCAATTGATCTTATGTGTTTTGTTATTCAGGAAACAAAATTTTTAGATTGTCAAATGTAAATAGAATGGTTACATGTATGTATATGCACTAGAGTTATTGTTGTTGTTGTTGTTGTTGTTTTTTTTTTTTTGGGGGGGGGGGTTAAGTTTGGGGTTGGGGAGATACACTCTATATCAGTTGAGAGTGTGACAAAGCTAGGGAAGTAGCGGGATGTTTTTAATGTGGGTATGGGTGCATATTGGGGAGTGAGTGTGTGTGCATATGGTGTTTGTAGTTTGTGAGATGATAGTGGACAAATGCAGATGTGAATAAGAAACTACATACACATTGCATATGAAACTTTTGTTGCTACGTTCTAACAAAATTTGGAAGCTTCGAACAAAATTATTTTGATCTCTGTGATGCAGCGGTACCACAATTTTCTTTTTCCCCTGCAGAAGAAACAGCACTGTTTCTATGTCACAGAATAAAAAACCCTACATCTACACAGCTCCTTTGTGAAGACACAAATATGTTAAACTTGAACTTGAACAACTACCCCAGTGTTAATAGGGCCCAATGTCATGCAGCAGCAAAACAATGTTACATGCAGAAGACTCAACTGCTTCAGTTGGCAATATATGGGTGCAGTCATAGGGAGTATTAGACACGTTCTCATATCATGTCTTGTGTGACTCAAAAGCAGCACTTCTCTAAACAGTGATATCGCATTCAGACTAGAAACGAAATCACCGTCTCTTTCCCAATATGTGCTAACACTGAAAAGGCCTTGCAAGATAAATATTGGGAGGTAAACTTTGTCCGACTTTGGTGTCAGTATGAAAGACAAAAACATAAAACCATAGAAATATATATTACATACCATAGCTACTCTGTACTGTATCTGTACAGCTGTACATTAATCACACATCACAGAGAAACATAAGTACAACTCATAAGCCAGGATGACCACATATCTCATTTCCTCACAAGTGAACATATTTTTGACTCAGCACTTCCTCCATGTCTACATCATTTGTGAACGTGCATCACAAAGCCAACAAAATGTAGCACAATCTGATTTTACATAAGGCAGAAAGGGTCAACAGCATCAATTGTTAGTTGGGTTTTTTTTTTTCTGAAAGAGCAATTCTTCTTCTGTATATTTACATTCTCTTTAATTTCAACTTTGATAAGTTTTGAAGGGATTATGATATTGTGTCAAAAGTTGGTTTAGTCATGAATAGAACGTTCTAAATGTGTGCAGAATTTCAGCTTAATCTGATAACCCCTTCACAGTGGTTGCTAAGGTATATCATTTTTCAAGTCATATTCATTGCACAAAGCACCTCTGTGTGAGATTCAGCACTTGAAAAGACCCTAAACTCAGAAGCCTCTTTTTTTCAGTATACACTTTTCATGAGGTGTACTTTCTTTCCATTATTCAGATGGGTTGGGAAAGTCCATTTGAAATGAGTTCAAAAACCATTTGAAAGCTTAGAATCTGCCTTTTCAGAATCTGCCCTAAACTAAACATCCACATTTGGTGACTCTTTGATGGTTCTGTGATGCAGGGTCACATTTACTTCAACGCCATTTGCTATTACCAGTATTCATGCAGTCCTGCGTGGTGTGCAAGAAATGAAAACATGCAGGAAGAATGGAGCATCACTTCCAAGTGCGCAACGCTTGCTCAACATTAACTCTTCATGTGCCACGTTCGCATATTCTGCTCAAATGCACAAACCTGCCCAAACCAATCGATAAATCACCAACTGCCACAGTACGATAAAAGCGTTTCACGTTGATTCCGTGCCTGTCACACAAACATTAGCTTCCATTTTATGTGGTGAGTGACTATAGGGCGGTGTTCCCTGCTGGATTTGTGAGTAAATTGTGAGTTGCTGTCACTGTTTTTTGTTTGCAAAAGTCATGCCTCTACAATAGTGTAGCTACTGGTCATTCAAAAGAAAAACAATCACAGATTTAACATACAATTTAGCAAAGCTTTGCATTTTCTCAGCAACTTTACTCATTATATGTTCAGGGTAACAAAAATCTGTAAAAGTTTCATAAATTTGATGAAAAAAACACAGAATGTTTTTCCAACGCATGACTATGTTGCTGTCTTATAATAATGTGGCTCAAAGGAGGTTTACACCATGGCACATAAAGAGTTAAAAAGAAAATATGAAGTCATGCACATAGGAACAAAGTGACAGACACACATACTAAAAGTAGCTGCAATAATTCATCCAGTTGCCAGTTCATCTTTCACAGAGCTAAATCTTCATTAATGCAAAAATGACGTACATGTAGTAAAGACTGCTTTTAACTAACTTATGAAAAACAGATATTGTTGCACATAGAGCTATATCTAGTCAAGAAGCTACATGTAAAAGAAGTTGTCATAGCCATGAACTGTACGGTGAATGATGATGATTACTCTAACTACGTGTTGTGTAGATTTAGATTTCAAGTGCTAATCTAATTGTTGGTCAACCATAATGGTTGCATGTATTATGCCAATGATACATTTTCCACTCACTACTGGCGCAAGACCTCACAGACGAGGTTGAAACAGGCTGAACAAACAAACAAACAAACAAAATGAATCTAAAACCAAAGAGTGAGAAACAAACAGGTTTGAAAAATAGAGGAAATAAATTATAAAAGAAGCAAGGAGTGCGTCAGACTACATTTAAAAAGCCACAAAATATCTGACCCTCGGAAAGCATGAAACGCGTGGCGAGGCAGATTGTACAGATAGGAAATCAGACAAACTACTGGTATACGGTACACAGAGAGAGAACGGTGATCTAAGCTAGCAGCCTGCTCAAGTGCAGCTTTGGACACAGATATGCATTCCCTGCTGGACACAACACATGGATGTGGTTGGTTAAGCATACACAGATACCCTGCAGTACATTAATTGTTACCTGAGTGTGCAAATTTCAAAATCGCTATTTTGGGACAAGCGTAATTTCTCTAATGCCGACCGTCAGTCTTAACCCTAGGGTACATTGAAAGAGAGAGAGAGAGAGAGAGAGAGAGAGAGAGAGAGAGAAGGAGGGAGAGAAAAGGGGAGGGA